>NC_056749.1:145044346-145186846 GCF_019279795.1 Protopterus annectens | reverse complement strand
CTGTTGGAGTCTGTGAACTTGCAAAATAAAGTAGGAGAGGATGTTTTACTCTCACTTGAAAGAAAAGTATTAATTCTGTGCTTCAAGTCTTGTGTATTTATGGTGTTTCCTTTAATTCCTATTCTGTGTCACACAGACAGCTTGCTTAGTATTGTGTGCGGTAACTATAGAACAAGTAACTCCTGGCATTACTTGAGCATGTAAACATATATTTGCATTTGTGTATAACTGATGAACTTCATGTTAGTGGATTAGTGGTACTGGATTCCTAGGCCACAGAAGCCAATACTAGATGTTAGCTTTTCCTGGCACTAGTTCATCTTAGCCCACCATTGCTATACAGAGTAGAAAGTGTCACCCATCAGTTGTGACGCAGACCATGATCACCTTATTCATGGCTACAGCACCACGTTAATACCTTCTCAGACTAAGGCCGATGCATAGCCATGAACTGTATATTCCTGGAATATAGAATGGCATCATAAAATATACATTCACACAAAATCACTCTGCTCACTATTGCACAGCACCTATCTAACAGGAAAAAAATATTTTTATTTTGATTTCTTTATAGTAGGTACCGTGACCATTTTTAACATGCTGTCATTTTTGGGTTTGATTGGCCTTATAACCCACTCCCGCAACTTAACCCTTTGTTACATCCTAACATACCCCACCGTATATTGGTCCTAGGTACACTGGGACACAACTGGGCTGGTTTGCCTGGCTATGCTTATGAAGACCATGGTGGTCTTTAGCCTAGTATAAACCTATGAACCTATTCTCATAATGAAGTCTGCAATTTTGGGCTGTCACATTGATACACCTTCTGAGGTATTTAGTGCTTTTTAAACAAATTACCTTTATTTCTAGTCATATAGAAACAATTTAACATGTTATATCTGTTATAGTTAGGTGATGACATACAAAGACACTTATAATTTGGCAATTGCACCCCCATCTTTCACAATAGCAAAATTAGGTTATAAGATCATCATAAAAAGATGATATCATATGGTGCCCAACATGGAAATTTAACATTCCCTTTGCTCCTGCTATCTTAACCTCTTCAGGGAACTTGTGTTAGAGAGAGAGCAGACAATTCTTCATGTTAACTTTAAAATGGAGCAGAAACAGTAATGTGAGATTCAATCTGGACAGGATTCTAACCCAAAGAACAACTGAGAACTGTTTGAAAGAAGGCTGAAAACACTGAAATTTGTATCAGGGAAATCCGATAGGCTGTATGCACTGAAGTCTAAACAACAAGAATCACTTCATGTATTAGAAACAAAATTGGAACAAATGGAGGGCATAATTAAATCACAAGCACTAATGCAAAAACAGGAACAAAAAATAGTTGCCTTAAGTCTACACGTTTAAGAACTCAAAATCATATCACTGGATTTGGAGAATCCTTCAAGAAAGGAATGACATTTGGTTTCAGGGAATGTCAGAAAACTAACCAAAGCCAGAACATGGTCAAGTGGGACCCTAGGCAGGGTACTGAAGCAGACACCCTCCCCAAGTGTCCCATTACTTGGCTGTCTCCCCAGTTACCATAAGCACTATTCAAACCTATTAGTGTGCTTAGTGTCTTCTCTTCTTTACAGTGATTACAGAGATATGAATTAAAATATCGGTTTCAGATTGTAGAGCACAAATACTTAGGGACTTTTACTAAACAAACTGAAATAGTCTCACACTGAAAACAGACATCATGAACAGCAGTAAACTTGTTTTCTTGTCAAATTCTTTCAGTTAAAATACACTGAGTCAGAGTAAGTGAAAATAGATCTGTCCACTGATGAATTGTGTGTACATTTGGGTCTACTTCATAACACTGAAATTTCATAATGTTGAATTTCATAACATTGAGACCGTAACATCGAAAATTCAAAACACTGAAAACCCAAAACATTGAAAAGAGGATAACAGTATGAGATATATTCATCCACAGAACTCCCCCGCCAGCAGTTATAGCCTCCTTGTTGACTGTGTACAAATATTACATGTACTTTATTGGGAGCTTTGAATGAACTACATGAGACTGTATAAAGATTAGTAGCATCATACCATTAGATCCAGCCATGTGTAGCACAGTTTAAATAGAAAAGTATTTATGAGTACATAAGAAATCTCAACCTCCTGATAACATATGTAAGTCAATATGAACAATCGCTGCAGAACAGTGTCATCTGAATAATTCCACATTAAAAGACAATTATTTGAGTTGTCTTACTGACCAGGTTAGTCCCACCAGGCTAACAGCCTCTTCTGTGGAGAAGCAGTGTGGTATTTACTAGGGGAAATTCGGCCAGGGCACCAGGGAACTTTCCTTTCTCTTTTCGATAGGTGCTGTAGCATCATTTATATCTACTTGAGCCAACTTTAACCAACTCAAGAAGGTGGGATGGTATTTAACGTTTCATTCAAAGGAATATAGCACCTCCCTTATACTGCACTGCATTATCAGCAGTCCATATACCTGATGTGGGAATAGAACCCAAAGTTTCTATGCCAAAGGTGAGTGCGTTTCCTGTGGTGCTACTGACACTGCATAGTAGTGCCGAGGTTGATACCCGGCAAACAACTGTGTGTTTCAGTGCTTCATCCAAAGATGAAGTGCATGCTGCCCTTGAAAAATAAATTTAAATTAAAAAAAAAAATGGTATGCTGGTGATACTGTCATAACATATCCTGAACTAGATCAGCTATGCCATGGGGAATGGCTGGTAAGCAACAAAAAGTTTATAGTTACTAGGCATGCAGCTCCTGAAACCATTAATGAGCCAAGTTCAAATTCTTAATTACTCCAAAGCACTGTCTGCTTAAGTGACCTGCTCAATATCACACGAGGTGGAAAGATTCAAAGCCTGCACTGCACCCTTACCACATGAAGCTGCAAATTAACAAGTTGGAGCTTCAGTCCTCTGCTCCAACTGCTGGAGTAATAGTTTTTAGTGAAATGCTGAAATCCTTTACATTCCGCTCTTGTAGAGAAGGCTGTATTGTATCATGGCAATATGCAAAAATGACTACATAATGGGATGCTCATAGGTTCATAGATTAGTACTAGGCTAACTACTCTTGTGGGCCATTTCAAGCCTAGCCAATTACCCCACATGAAAATCAAACCCTGCACCTTGTGTCTGTAAGGTAAACCCCTTAACCATTATGCCATCCTCCCACCCAAATGTCTTAGATTCATAGGTGTCATAGATTAACTGAAGTTCAGACTGCTCTGTAATCATGCCATATAATGTAGACTACATGATCTGATTAATGTTAACCCCCATATAGTTGTTGGAGCCTTTACAAAAGGTACTACAGAAAACAGGTTATTAAAATTCAGCATGTTTAAACTACTAAAATGCAACATGTTTAGACTATACTACACAATCCAGGCCTACTAATGAATTAATTCATGCTTTAGTGCAATTAATAAAGCAAAACAAAGACAATATAAATGCAGCTCATGTAAAGATCAGAAATAATAACTGCATAAGTAATATTGTTGCGAGAGGGGGCTTACATGCTGAAAAGGACATCACCATCTCATGTTTGACCTCTCTGTCTTCTCTGTCGTCAGGAATAACTGTCCTATCTGACATCACTCAGTACAGGTCTGACCTACTCAAAGAATGGCTAATAATGCTGCAGTTCTACAGTATGCACCTCCAGAGTCAACAGAGCTGGATTGTAGACAAATGGGGCATGGTTAAGGAATAATGAGTCTGGCTTCTGCCAGCTATACCAATATCCCATTACTTGGTTGTCTTTCGCCAGTTACCCTAAACATCGTTCAGACCGGTCAGTCTACACACTGTTTTCTTCTTTACACACACAATTACCATACAGATAAGAATTTCATTTAAAACTTTTATTTCAAATTTTACAGGAAAAAAAACACTGAATGACATTTTCTAAACAAAACGTACTCACATTGGAAACAGACTTATCATAAGAAACTGTACATTTCTCTTTCCTTGAAATTCACATTTAGTGAAAATGTGTCTTGTAACCCATTAAACTACAAGAGATGTTTGGTAATTCATACTCAAATATCATATAGTGAAGTACAAATTAGTGTTAATGTGAAGGATGCAAGAATTCAAAAGACAACATTTGTTAACAGCCTGGAGCCATTTCAGGAGCAACCCTGGAGTGATTTCTGATGAAGTAACTTGGAAGAGTCACATAGAAAACAAATGAGAGGATGAGGGAATCAAACCATGTACTAGAATAAGTATCTCCAACAGTTCATAGATTTACCCATCTATACTAAGGGCTAGATAAATGCTGTAGCCCAAACACACTGCGTGTCATACCTGTGTCCCTACAAAAAAGGTACAGTTGTATTCATAGTTAAAACATTAATATGCAACTCTTAGACCTGATAAGTCATTTAACTAATGTGCGTCAGTTGCTCAGTTTTCACTGAGGAAACTATTCTTAGATCTCTTTTCTTCCCCACAACTCATGGACACACTCTAGACACTGGCCGAGTTTGTCCATTTTCTTAGAAAATGGTCTCTAATTGCTATTATCATAAGCTCTTAATGATTTCAAGCATGTAATATAGGACTTGTAGATTGAATACATGCCCATCTTGCCTAAATGGCCACACCCAACGTGTATATTTTGGCTTTAATTCATCCACCCCATTCCATATGGACTGTGGAAATATGATAGATCATTTGGTTGTTACTTTTCATGGTGCTTACGTTCCCACCAGATAATCTGATTAGGAGGGGATTCACATGCCACTGTTATGCTAATGACATCAAAATTTACCTGTCCTTCCTTCAGCCCAACACAGCAAATGTGTATTCCCTTGCTTATGACTGGACTATTCACCAATGTCTCATGACCTGATCAAAGCTCAGCATGGCCAAAACTGTGACCACGGTAGCTCATGCCACCTTGACATATTCTTCCGGTCTACCATTTCCTCCATGCATATCTTATGGCAGCAGCAATAATGAATCTGTTAGCAAGGTGCATGATTTTGCAAGGTGCATGATTTTGCAAGGTGCATGATTTTGCAAGGTGCATGATTTTGAAGTCATCATAAATTACCATTTGATATTTAAGGACCGGGAAACTGCTCTGATGAAGTCTTCATGTTTCTATTATAGAACAGATTCAGAATCATGCAGCTTACCGCTCATACTGAACTCTCAGTACTCATTCCTACATTTCTCACATGCTACCTATTCTACTGTATTGCCCTCCAACTGGGACTTCCTGAAGCCAAGATTGACCATTTGTAGCTAGTGCAAAGTATCAACAAGCTACTCATTCATATTCCACATTACTGTCATATCATGCCCGTTTTGAAAGCTTGTGGTAAACTACCATATTATCTTTAAAATTTCCGTTCTATTTATTTATTTTTTGTTAAACTTGACCTGGGTCTCATGTACATGTGAAAACTCATAGTACTACATTGCCATTGCAGGGCATTGAACTCTCCCTCCCTCTTGATGACTGCTAGTGGTTCTACATATGCCTCTGGAAACTTCTACCAATTTTTGCACATTGATCCTTTCACTTGTGAAAGCTCTACTTACACGGTATTGAAAGCAGTGATCCACTTTAGCAAGCCTCCACAGATCTTTGAAATCATCATTATTTGAAATGGCTTATAATGAAAACTGTGTAAACCAGTCACAGATTTTATTTTAGTCTCCTGGCATTAATTTATTGGCAGATGTATTTTTTGACATTTCTCACTAAGTGCTACTTCTGGCAAAAATACCAAGTCACACATCATAACTGATACTTTTTTATCCTACTGTTTAATTTGCTGTATTAATAGTGTTTTGTGAAAAGCACCTAAATGACGTTGAAGATAACTATGTCCACTATTGCATAAGCAAAAGTAACGTTTCCCAAGCAGTTGCACAGCTGATCTCATTTCTTAACCTGTCCACCGCATTGCCCCTCTTGCCTCCAGCTTTGCTCACTTTCTTTTTCCTGCCCTTTTTAAATACATATACTGAGTGCCACATTGCACTTTAGAGTAATTATCTGTATTTAGCGCAACAATACTGAAAATAACAGCATAATCAACTTCAGTTAAATAATTTCCTATTTTGATTAACATGAAACGCTACTGTTATGCACAAATATTAAACCAGGAAGATTGCTTAGTTAATAAGAAATAACTAATGAAAAAGAAAGTATAATAAAATGAATTTATAGTCAGTGTTTTGATGTATGTGACCTTGTTCCTTCATTTTTATAGAAATTGTATTGTTTTGACAATGAATGCAACAGTATGCATACTGATTATGCAGGGGGAAATGGTTTCATATTACAAAATCATAACTCCATTGAGAGATTATGGTATTCATCTTCTCTCATGTAATACCTGTTCTGCAATAAACCTGAATTACTATTTGTGGTGTACATTGCTGTCATATTTTATTTATTGTACTGCATATTTATTTCTGAATCAGTTCATAAACAAGTTCTGAATATGAAAAAGTATAGGAATGACGCTGTACAGGGGCAAAGACTTTATTCTGAAGCATTTTGATATGATCGTTGAAGCTGTCAGAATGTGCAGTTTCTCTGTTGATAAAATGACAATAATAACGTTTTATTCCAAAGTAGCACTGACTGCCAAACTGGAGGGTAATCATTTCGAATATCATTATCTAAAGACTATAAAACAATAAAATACTGATTACCACAAAATACTGTGCGGTATTATTATGAATGCACATTTATAGAGTGTTCAAAATGAATATCATGGTAAATGCAATTACAGCCTGAAGATTTATTTGTGAAATATCAATAATATTTCACCTTAAGATGCACCGGCTGAATTCATAAGGCCCTAAATGGCCCTTCTCTCATGATATCCGAGCTTGTGAAGACAACATTAGATTTTCTAAATAAAACGTTGTAAATCTAAGTAATAAAGAGGCTCCCGAGACTATAAATGTGGCAGCCCTTCGGCGGCAGCGACTGCTTGAAGGGAACTCTGGACCTCTGAGTCAGCTAAGCAATCATTACAATCATTAAACTGGATTGACAAGTGCTGCCTTAAAACAAAAGTAGAATTCCAAATATCACTCGAACTTTAGTAGACAAGGATTAGCTTGCTATTTTTCCAGAGAAATAAACTCCCAGACCACACCTTTACATGATGAAGACACTGGTCAAGTTGAACTAAATTACAGAATCAGAGAGGCCGGAATAAATGTTTAATTTATATAGCATTCTATAATCGGCTTCCTTACTGATACTGTTGCTAAGTATGGATTGACAATATGTCTGTAAACAAAATGCAGTAAAGATATTATATAGCTAAACATTCTAAATAAGAAAGCGACTATAAGGATACCCAATATAAAGAACAGCTTTCTGGTTCAGTGAACCATTCTGAATTTGATTTGATGCATATATTTTTTTCTTTGTCTCTTCTGCAAGAACAGTGTTGGCTGTCTTACAGGTAAAGCAAAAATCCATTTTAGCTCATGAAGTTTCACCATGCATCAAATTGCAATCAGCAAACATTATCTCCAGAGCAGGAGACTGCTGTTTTATGTCACTTGAAGTCTGAGAGAGGCAGCAGAATGGAATATGGAATAAATATCATATTTTTCTTCCTTTCTGCGACTCTTAGGATTTAATGCTGCACAAATGAAAGAAAGGCAATATAGCTTATTGTAATAATTTTTTGGTTAAGTGTCTGCCTAGTATGTGAGGCACTTCGTACAATCAGAGAATGTGTAGCAACAAAATTATATTAAAAAACAACAATATTCTTACGATCTCTGCTGCTTTCCAAGAAATTGGTAGAACTGCAACAGCTCAATATCTCTGCCACTCAGCTGTAGAATGTAATGATTTTACAGTTAGAATGAATTTGCATTGGCTTTCACTTTTTGCTTATATAGTGTTTCTGTCCACCATAAAGACTGTTCCTTAAAAATGTCAGCTCACTGCCTTCAGTAAAATGACATGCTTGTTAGAATAACCTCTGGAATTAATACTGGAAGGCTTAAAGTGTTTGCCTCTGTGTTGTTAAAAGAAATAACCCCAATCTCAGAAAAGTGACGTTTTGTAGTAGTATAGCATTTTTTTTTTGTCAAACTAAATATATATTTTAAAAAGAATAATTAATAGCACTAAAGCAGTGAATATTAATGCAGCCAGAAGCTGGTTACTGTTGTGTGTTTGAGAACAGTATGTGCAATCTGCAGAGGTACATAAATGTAAGTGAAGTTACAAAGAGCTATTCCATGATCACTGTACCTGGCAGAAAAGGGAATAATCCGAGATACAGTAGTTTTGGACTTAGTATACAAGTCCTTAACTGAGTAATTTCCTCTTCTCCAAGATAGTGCAATCACAGAAGTATTTCTTCTTTCCCAAGGTACTGCAATATCAGAAGTATTACGTGTGTGTGGGATGTAACCCACCCCCCCCATTGGTGGGTGCTGGGGACTTTCATCTTACAAAAAATGCTTTTAGTGTGTAACAGTGAGTTCATAGGTAGGTACTAGGCTATCTGCCCGAAGGCATTTATAAGCCTAGCTGGAATGTGTCGGCTTTTGCCACCCCCTTTGATTAGTTCCCTGTGCCTCTGTCTAGCACAGCCATTGAAGTGATCCCTGGGGTAAACTTTCTGTTTCTCATCCACTCAAGGTTTCTCTTGAAGAGGGTTAGCGAGAAGCTCTGCCTAATGTAGACTGGAATCTTGTTCAAGAGCATGGGAAGTCTCTGAGACAGGAATCTATCCCTCCAGCACGTCCTATTTATTGTTGTGGTGAGGTTTAGATCCCTGAAGCATGTGGCTCGAGGGGATATGGTTTTCTTTAGCTGGAGCATGTCCATCTCTTCTGGGTTGGACATGGCCTTGGATGTCAGGCAGAGATCACCTCTGAGTAGGCGGTATGCAACAGAGTACAGCTGGAGTTTCTTCAGTCGAGCTGCATAGGGCATCTGCTTGAGGCCAGTGATCCTCTTGGTGAGGTACTTCTGTGGTCTTTCCAGTTGTTGCATGTGTCTTGTAAGGTACAAACCAAATGTGGCATTGTACTCTATGATGGGTCTGATGAGTGATGCGTAGATGGGCCCAATTACCTCTTTCGATCTGGATGCAAACCCTTTTGTGATTAGGTGGGCCACATAGAAGGATTTTCTAACCACTTTGGCAATG
This sequence comes from Protopterus annectens, assembly GCF_019279795.1. NCBI lineage: Eukaryota > Metazoa > Chordata > Ceratodontiformes > Protopteridae > Protopterus > Protopterus annectens. The sequence goes on along the minus strand of NC_056749.1, from coordinate 145,177,665 downwards.
TGATCATCAAAGGAGAGGTTACTATCTACTTGGGTCCCCAGATCCCTTATTATATCTTCCGTATTTAGGGGGATACCACCTATGTGGTAGTTTGTGGGCGCTTTGTTTTTTCCAAAAGGGATGACTATGCACTTTTTGGCATTTAGCTTGAGGCCATGGTTTTGACACCAGGTATCTGTCTCAGCAAGACCCTTTTTGAGGATGTCTGTGTCAGCCGGAGAGTCAATTATAGCCCCTAGTTTGAAGTAGTCTGTGAACTTGGTCATCCATAGTCCTCCTGTGCTTGCCTGTACCTCTGAGAAGTATATGCTGAACAGGAGGGGTCCTAGGACTCAGCCCTGGGGAACACCACTTGTAATCGGTTTAGAGTCAGACCTAGCTCCTGCAACTCTTACCATGTAGGTTCTGTCAGTGAGCCAGTTGGCAACCCATCTCATAATGTAGGGGTATATGTTCAGGCTGATGAGCTTATCTATAATACCTGAGTGGGGAATGGTGTTGAAGGCCTTTGCAAGGTCTAGGTAGGCTGTGTGGACCACCTTTCCCTTGTCTATAGCCTTGGTAACTGTGTCAAAGAAGTCCACCAGGTTTAGGAGGCATAATCTGCCCTTAAAGCCAAACTGGGTAGTGTCCAGTGTTTGGAGGTTTCCAATGTCTCTCTTAATGAGATCCATGATGATGCACTCCATAGCTTTGCAGACCAAGCTAGTCAGGCTTATAGGGTGATAGTTCCCGGGGTCCGTTGTGGCTCCACCTTTGTGAAGTGGAATAACTGCTGCTGTGCACCACTTTGTGGGCACGTAGCCTGTAAAGAGGCTGAGTTTAAACAGTGTGTTTAGGTGAGGGGTTAGTTCATCTTTAAGCTTGTGTAGGACGCAGCCTGGGACACTGTCCAGTCCCCATTGATGCTGTGTTTTTGGCTTTGGAGAGGGCTGTTTTAACCGGAGTGTCTGTGATTTCAGGGGCACTACATTCTTCTGGTAAAGTTATGGGCCCTTTTGGGGGTGAGAGGGGGGTGAAGTCTGCACTGAACCTGTCTGCCAGGATGTTGGCTATTTCGGTTGGTTCCGTGTATTTTGTGCCATTCTGCACTAACTCTGAGCAGACCTGAGAATTGCCACTTAGATTGTTGACATAGCTAAAGAATGCCCTGTGGTTATATCTTTGGAGTCCATGTCAATTTTTCTTTCAAAGCTAGCCTTGGATGATTTTATGAGGGAATGTAGTTTCTTGCTGATACTGATCAGGGATGTCTTCCCTTCTTGGGATTTTACTCTTCTGTACTAGTTTCCTCCTTCTTTTGTATAGCTTGTTTATGGCAGGGGTCCACCAGACTGGTTTCCTTTCCTTGGAGGAGTGAGTCTTGGTTTTGTTTGGGATAGCATGATCCATGCATTCTTGTAGGTGCCCATAGAGTGCATTAGTAAAGGATTTTGCAGATTGGACAGCATTATCCTTTAGCATAGGGGATTTGAAACTTCCCACCTTAAGTAACATGAAGTTTGCTCTTGAAAAGTTTTTCACTGTGGTTTCTTTGATCAGGGTTGTAGCGGAATGTGGATATCTAGAGTGATTAGTTTATGGTCAGATCTAACCAGCAAGGGGTTGACCTCTGGTGTGGAACACCCGTCACATATGTTGGTGATGACCAGGTCCAATATGTTGTCACCACTGGTGGGGATGCTGACCAATTGATCCAGGGCATTTGAGTTTATAAATTCTAGGAAATGTTGAGCAAGGGAGTTTGTACTTGAGTAGTTCTCCCAGTTATTGTTTGAGTAATTGAAATCACCCAATATCAGGGTGTTTGGTAGGACCTTTATGTTTCCCAGTGTTTCCAGGAATGCAGAGTGGGGGTCCTGGGACATGGTGGGTGATCTGTAGCAAGCTATAATTTGAATAGCAGTTTTGCCCATTGTTAGTTGCACGTGGATGATCTCTAAAGCATTGTGCTGTGCCACTATCCTGGAGGTGTGGGTATCCTTGATGAATATGGATACTCCCCCGCCTTTTGTATTTCGGTCCGAGTTTTGTGGCCGAAATGTATGTTACGAGTTGTAGCCTGGTAGTGCTGGGGTGCTCTCTGGAGCCTTAAACCAGGTTTCTGTTACTGCACATATATCGATTTTCTCCATGCTAAGGAGTGCCTCGAGTGCATGCATTTTGAGGTTTAGACTTCTGGCATCGAGTAGCATTACCCTCAGTTTTTTGTTACTTATTTACTTATTTATTATTTATTTATTTATTTACATTTGTTGACTGGGAGTGTCCGACTGGATGTAGGTCTATTTTCAGCGGAGGCCCGGGGAGAAAAGCTCCACAGTTAAAATAAACAGACAGTAGTTACACTGGATTACATAGCGATTAACAATTTAACATAGCAATTACTTACAACATATTTACAGATGAAGAACATAGTACATCAGTAGACAACTAGAATCTTTATCTGTGAAGTACATAACAGACATTAACAAATGTTACAATAAGAAGTTCCTGCTGTATAATGAGTAACTAGGCTTATGAGCATCTGAGCTTGCTATAATCAAGGTAGTTAATGGAGTGGAAAGAAAGGTAGTGGTTGGATGGGGTGGGTGATATTAGAGTTGGAGTTGCAAGGGCATAGCCAGCATGTTTTTAGGTGTGCTTTTAGTAAAGTTTTGAAGTGGGTGCATGATGGTACGGAGGGAACTGTGGGTGAAAGGGAGTTCCATAATTTGGCTATGGTGCAAGAGAGTAGTGCTTCACCAGCAGAGTTATTGGCTTTAGTGATCTGCAAGTGATTTACTTGTGCTATTTATGGTGGTAGGTTTGTCTTTTCAGCCTTGCCTAAAAAAGGCACTATGCGGGTGGCAAGAGCCTTAGCCAGTATTTGAATGCCTAATGGTGACAGGTGCAAGCCGTCTCTAGCGAAGCAGAGTGGCTTGTCGAGCATGTCATCCCAGGCTGGCAGACACTGGATCCCCTTTGAATGACACCAGAAGCTTAGCCAATTGTTGAAATTGATAATTTTTTTCTCTATACCGTGGCATCATTCTTGGTGAGGGCAGGATGCTAGTCAGGGTCATACCAGCCTGGGCTACGTGATCAGAGAGCTCCTCCATGTCTCTTTTCATGTAGTCCAGGGAGGTATGGCTCAGGTCATTCACCCCAACATGGACAATGACAGAGTCATATTTGTACTTGTTCTGGAGTGACCTGAGCGCTTGTGTTATGTGGTGGATCCTGGCACCAGACAGGCAGCTAACAATAACCTACTCCTTTGTTCAGCCTAGTGAGTGCGACGTCAGTTTGCCTGACTATAGAGTCACCTATTACTAGTGTGTTGGGTATGTTATTTTGCCTTAAGGGCTGTGATTGTGTGGCACACTGGTTTTGTGAAGTATGGGTTTCATGGTTTGTATTGGGGGGGTGGTGGTTGCTTGGATGTCTGCTTTGGAGGTCTCTGTTGCTATTGCAGATTATTTAGAGCCTCTGAGTATGTTTTCATGTACTTATGCGTGTTTTTTGCTGGTGCTGGTTTCCCTTCTCCACTTGACTGCCTGGTCCAGTCTTGGGTTGAGAGAGCTTAGCCTCCAGTTTAGTTGTATAATTGCATCTCTCGCATGTATTAGTGTTTGGTGGAAGGAGCAGAGGGTTGTCTGTGTATATGAGGCAATTGTAACATTGCCTCAAAATGCCCAGATTCACCAGTTGGACTGGAAAGTACACCTGAAACTGCCCTTTGGACATGCCTGGATAGGTACAGTGAACCGATTACTGATTGACAGATAAGGTTGAATAGAGATCCTTGTCCTTCTCTGCAGTATAGGGGGTCTAGTGCTAAGGTTTATTAGTGCTTGCTATGAGTTTTGAGCAAGTGCCAGGATGAGAAGTGAATGGTTTGAGTGCTTAAGTTGAAAGTTTGTCTAGTTCCAAGGGAAAAATTGAAGAGTAGACTTTGTGGATCCGGGAATAGTTATACCTTAGCTACCCGGCACGCAAAACTGCGCAAATGCTGGTTTTATAGCAGGGAAATGAAAAAAGATAGAAATTGACCCAAAATGGCCAATAAACTACTAATTTCTGGGCTGAAACCACTCCTCCAGGGACAGATAGGCTGCTCAAAGCTCCCTCTCTCACAGTGAACAGAGAAACTCCCTTCTATCCAAGTAAGGTATGGGCAAACACAGAAACTTGTAACATTGCCCTGAATTCAGCACTAACCTGAAAACTGGACTATACTAGCTTAGAAAGGTGGGAAAAAGTATTTTTTTGTTTTTTTTTTATCAGAAAATAAAGCAGATACAATCAAAAAAACACTTTAAATGCACAGAAATGGCTATCACACGAGTGTGTAGCCTATAACAGTTAAACAGGTAATTTAAACACAAAAACAACTTTGTTAAAGTGCAGGCAGTAAAATAAGTACAATATGTAGCTGGGACAATCTTTTTAAATCACAGAAACTCTATAAAATCTGTGTTTTAGGTGGAACTAGCTAAAGGCAACAAGAAAATGGAGAAAATTTTACTTAATCGCTCCAAAGTCTCTCTTTTGTCTCTGCTGCTGCTGTAAAACTCTGCAGGGCACCTGGCAAGAGCTTGCTGAGCTGTAGTTTTGATTCTTACTGAGTTTTGATTCTTAACTGCTATTTCAGGAAGATCACTCAATTTTCTGATGTTTCAAGTTGCACATGGTTTCAGCTCAAACTTCAAAGGTATTGCCACCAGAAATCAGCCAGCTCAGCTGTTTAGGATTGAACCCATGACCATCTACAAATGGAGCAAGCTTGATAATTACAACACTCCAACAATGAATGTTTTTGAATATTATAATGCCTTTCTTCATATAAGTTTAAATAGCGGCAAGAAATATATGTACATAGCTTCAGACTATTCGGGCTACCTAAAGTCCACTCTTCAAATTTTCCCTTAAAACTACCTTCCTCGAACTATACTACTGATCTAATCAGCGTTTCCTATAACTAAAAAGATCATCTCTACTTGACTCCAAGTAGACTATTCTCTATCTGTTAAACCTAGCACTTGCTCCTACAGTACTTATTACCTTGATACGGCACTCTTATAGATAGCACCCCAAAAAGGCAAACCCCCATTTTCTCGGTCACCCACGTCCCCCGGAATCTCTTTTAAAGTTTTTTTGTCTAGTCCTTCTAGCATGTCGAGGGATCAGTTGCTAGTGTCCTCTCCTGCTCAGCTGGTGAACCTGGGAATATTGAGGCAATGTTACAATTGCCTCATGTACACAGACAACCCTCTCCTCCTCCCACAAAACACAAATACATGAGAGATGCAACTATACGGCCAAACTGGAGGCTGAGCTCTCTCAACATAGGACTGGCAAGACCAGTCAGGAGGAAAAGGTTACCACACACAATATAGACCCAGTCTCACATAGTACCATCTCAACCTCAAATCATACACATAAACACACAAAGACATACTCGGAGGCTCTGATCAAAAATCTACCAAAACAGCAGAGGCCACCAAAGCAGACACCCAAACAACCACCACCTCAGAACACAACACCTGCAACACATAGACCTCACAGTCAGAGTGTCAAACAGTCACAGCCCTTAAGGCCAAACACAATGCCAGACACACTAGTCATTGGTGACTCCATAGTCAGACACACTGACGTCCCACTCACCAGACTGAGTAAGGAGGTGGTCACAGTAAGCTGCCTGTCGGGCGCTAGAATCCGCCACATAACTCATGCACTCAGGTCTCTCAACAGCAGGTACAAATACGACTCAGTCATTGTCCACACTGGTGTAAACGACCTGAGATGTACCTCCTTGGACTACATGAAAAGAGACATTGAGGAGCTCTCTGATTATGTAGCCCAGGCAGGTATGACCCTGACCCTGAGCAGTATCCTACCTTCACCAAGAATGATGCCACAATACAGAGATAAGATGATCAGCTTTAACAATTGGCTTAAACTCTGGTGTCATTCAAAGGGGATCCAATGTCTGTCTGCCTGGGATGACATGCTGGACAAGCCACGCTGCTGCAAGGGACGGCTTGCACCTGTCACCCTGGGATTCGGATATTGGCAAAGGCTCTTGCCACCCCATAGTGCCTTTTTAGGCAAGGCTCAAATTCTAAACCTACCACCCTAGAACACAAAAAGGAAAAAACTAAGGGTAATGCTGCTCAATGCCAGAAGTCTAAATCTCAAAATGCACGCACTCGAGGCCCTTCTCAGTATGGAGAACATCGATGTCTGTGCTGTGACAGAAACCTGGTTCAAGGCTCCTGAGAGCACCCCAGCACTATCAGGTTTTACCTCATATCATGCATTCCGCCCCAAAATCCGGAAAATACCAAGAAAGGAGGGGGGGGGTATCCATATTCATCAAGGACACCCACACCTCCAGACTGGTGGCAATGCACGATGCATCGGAAACCATCCAGGTGCAATTAACCATAGGCAAGACTGCTCTGCAAATTGTAGCATGTTACAGGCCACCCTCACAAACTCAGGAACCTCACATGGCCTTCCTGAAAACATTAGAGGGGATAAATGTATCACCAAACACCATCATACTAGGTGACTTCAATTACCCTAATATAGACTGGGTACACTACTCAAGCCCAAACACCCTAGCCCAAAAGTTCCTGGAATTCATAAACTCAAATGCCATGGAACAACTAGTCACCATCCCCACAAGAAGAGAAAACATACTTGATCTCATCATCACGAACATGGGAGCACAATGTTCAACACCGGAAGTATACACTGGTGAGATCAGATCACAAACTAATCTCGCTGGAGGTCCTCATCCCACCCTAACATGAAATAAAAAAGACCACAGTAAAGAACTTCTCGAAAGCCGACTTCACACTTCTAAAGACTAGTGTGGTCTCCTTTAAGGCCCCCGAGCCGGCGGAAAACAGTACTCAAGCCGCTGAATCACTTACAAATGCCTTCTACCAGCACCTGCAGGACTGCATGGATAAGGCAATCCCAAGCAAAACAAAGACTCTTTGTACCAAAGGCAAGTGTCCAGTCTGGTGGACCCCAGCCATAAACAAACTCTACAACAAAAGGAGGAAGCTACTACAAGATAGAGCAAAATCCTTAAAAGGTAAGACACCCTTGATCACTATAAGTAAAAACTAAGAGCTCTCATAAAATCATCCAAAGCAAATTTTGAGAGAAAAATAGCTAAAGACTCAAAAGACAATCATAAGGCCTTCTTTAGCTATGTTAGAAACCTGGGAGGAAACTCCCAGATATGTTCAGAACTAGTTCAAAATGATGTGAAGATTACTGATCCTACAGACATTGCCAACATACTGGCTGACAGGTTCAGTGCAAACTTCTCCCCTCCCCAAAAGGAGAGATATCTATACCAAGCGATTGCAGCCCGCCAGACATCTCCAATGCCCAAGTGAGAACTGCTCTCTCCAAAGCAAAAACACAGCATCCATGGGACCTGATGGTGTCCCGGCTGTGTGCTCCACGAACTCAACGAGGAATTAAACCCACAGCTAGGACAGCTGTTTAATCATAGTCTTACCTCTGGATACGTACCCAGGAGTGGCACACTGCAACTGTGGTCCCACTTCACAAAGGCGGTGCCTCCACCGACCCTGGAAATTACCGCCCATCAGCTTGACAAGCCTTATCTGCAAAGCCATGGAGAGGATCATAATGGACCTCATAAATAAAGACATAGGGAATTTGCAGACTTTGGATCCATCTCAGTTTGGCTTTGTCAAAGGCAGATCATGCCTTCTAAACTTGGTTGACTTTTTGAAACAGTCACCAAAGCCATTGATGAGGGAAAGGCAGTCCATACAGCCTACCTCGATCTGGCGAAGGCCTTCGATACAATACCCCACTCGGGTATCATTGAAAAACTCATCAGCTTAAATGTTAACCCATACATCACAAGATGGGTTGCAAACTGGCTGAGTGACAGAACACACAGGGTCAGAGTTGCTGGCGCCATGTCAGACTCAAAGCCTGTCACAAGTGGTGTACCACAGGGTTCAGTCCTGGGCCCACTCTTGTTTGGCATCTACTTTTCCGAAGTACAAGCAAACACAGGAGGGTTATGGCTGACAAAGTTTGCAGATGACTGCAAACTGGGCCATAGTAGAAAACACATCTGACACAGATATCCTTCAGAAGGGTCTCACAGAAACGGATAACTGATGCCAGAGCCATGGCCTAAAGTTAAATGCCAAAAAATGCATAGTCATACCCTTCAGGAAAAACAAGGTTACCCCTAGCTACCAAATAGGTGGCAATCCACTGAGCACAGAAGAAGTTATCAGGGACCTGGGGACCCAAGTTGATAGTAGTCTGTCATTCGACACCCATGTAGCCAAGGTGGTTAGGAAGACCTTCTACATTGCCCACCTTATCATGAAGGGATTCTCATCTAGATCAAGGGAGGTCATAGTCTCCATATACTCATCACTCATCAGACCAATGATTGAGTACAATGCCCCATTCGGAATGTATCTGACCCGACACTTGCAGCAGCTTGAGAGGCCACAAAAGTTCTTCACCAAAAGGATAAAGGGTCTCAAACATCTGTCCTATGCTGCCCGACTGAAAGAACTCCAACTCTATTCAGTCGCTTACCGCCTGCTCAGAGTTGACCTTTGCCTAACATACAAGGCCATGTCAAACCCAGATTTGATGAATATGCTTCACCTCAAAAAATCTAGATCCGTCAGAGCCACAAGGGCGGGAGACTTAAACCTTGACACGGCTATTAATAGGACGTGCTGGAGGGATAGATTCATCACCCAAAGACTCCCTATGCTGTGGAACAAAATCCCGGTATATGTGAGGCAGAGCACCTCGCTGGCCTTGTTCAAGAGAAATCTTGACCAATGGATGGGAGATCGCAGATATACCCCAGGGATTACCTCAGTGTCACTGCTCGACAGAGGCACAGCAAAATAATGGGTATAGTTCCCCATACTAAAGGGGTGGCGTAAGCCACAAAACTATGGGCTAGGCTTGTAAATGCCCTCGGGCAGATAGCCTAGTATGAACCTATGAAATGATAGACACTTGTATGGTATTTACAACATGCATCTGTTCAGACCAAATGATCTTAAGGAGTCAAAAGAATATATACCATAATGCAAGCACACGAGCAGAAAAAGTGTAATGTCAACATCCCACTAACAATGTCAAAAATGTAAATTATCGCAGTATAAGGGACAAGCAAACAAAAAGAATACCAAACAATGTCAATAATAACACTAGCTACATAGCAGTCAGGTATAATCGGATTGAAAAAGACGCTAAGCAAATGCACAGAAAAACTGTTAGAAATATTTTACAAAGCAATAATGAGCAGAGAAAGTATAAAAACTAATTTAAACAAACACAAATCAAAATAATAAAATTACAACAAAGCTAACAACAATCATTCACCATTAAGCAAAGAGGAATACTTTGGTTATGGGGTATAAATGTACTGGAAAAAATATGGAACTAGGTATATAACTAGAGTGTAAATGTATGATTACAATTACTATCTAAAGCTGTATGCCTTCCAGGGGTTCTGTGTCAGCTGTAAAGATGTATTTTCTATTGTAGTCAGAAAAGGGCAAGTAATATTGCATAACTGCATCACATGTTTATAGTAAGTACTAGGAATTGGTCTGCAGACCATTTCAAGCCTAGACTAAAATGTCAAAATTTCCTTCCAGCCCCTAAGGAGGTCAAGACAAGATAGACCAGGAGGGAATTTGAGTCTGCCATCCAATTTACTTAGGTATACCTTGAAGGTGGCAAGGGTGCTAATCTGCTCGACATGTAGCAGAAGTCTGTTCCAGAGGTAAGAAATACTTTCGGATATGAATCTACTGTGCCAACTTGTCTTATTTATCTGCTGATAGATGTTTAGTTCCTTTAACCAAGTATTTGATGTGCCATTATCTCTGTGAAGGAATAGGAAATAAAGTAGGGTTGGGTTTTTCATGGCACAAAAGGCTGGACATAGATCTCCATGGAGCAGTCTGTAAGAGACCGAGTACAGACAATGGGCTGCCAAGTCTCTCCTGATAACCAAGTTTTTTTTGAGGCCACTGATCTTTTTAGTTATGTATCACGGAGGTCCTCTCAGGTTGTGTGATATGTTTAGATAAATGCATGCCAAAAGGTGTGTTATATACAATAATGAGTCTGATAAGATCAGAGTAAAGGAGAATTAAGAATTCTTTGCATCTAGTGGAGATACCTTTGAAAATTGGATGAGCTAGTTAAAAAGGGTTTCCAAACTGCTGTGGAGACATGATGGTCAAATTATAAGGAATTATCCACAAGAGCACACAAATCATTTACAACAGTGTATGATTGGATCGGTGCATCTCCTATATGGTAAATGAAACTGTTTTGTTTACCATAATGAACTATGTTACGTTTTTCACATTTAATTTGAGACTGTTTTTCTTGCATCAGTTGTTAGCAAGATCTAAACCATGTTGGAACAGGTGTGAGTCATTTGAAGATCAAATAAAGCATTCAGCTTACAGTCATCTGCAAACTTACTTTACCATAGGCCAGACGTACTGACCTGAAGGCCTGAGAAATATATGGCTAATAGGAGAGCGACCAAAACTGAGCCTTGTGGTGCACCACTGGTACTTGTTTTGCTTTCAGAAGGGGCACCTGCTACTCTAACCACACAGGTTCTATTAGTCAACCAAGTAGCTATCCATTGCAGAGTATAAGAAGTTATATTCACATTTACAAGTCTATCAATAATGCTTGCATGGGGAATAGTGTCAAAGGCCTTGGCCAGGTCTAGATATGCTGTATGCACTACAAAACCACTGTCCAGTACTTCAGTTACTTTTTTCAAAGAAATTAGTGCAGTTAAAGAGGCAGTTGCTTCCTTTGATAAAGCCAAATTGATGAGGGTCCAGGGCTGAAAGACTTCCAATGTTTAGATTAATGAAGTCTGAGATAATGCACTCTATAGCTTTATATCTGAGGCTAGTGAAACTAATGGGTCTGTAGTTACCAGAGTCCATAGTTGGGCCACTTGTGTGTAATGCCATTACTTTAGCTGTTTTTCAGGCTTCAGAAATGTAATCAGTGGAGAGGCTTAAATTAAATAGTTTAAGCAGGGGTTCAGAAAGGCCATATTTGGCCCTGATAATCAGGCAATGTGGTATGCTGTCAGGGCTCATGGATGAAGTGGTCTTTGTTTCATAAATGGCTGACAGAACTTGTCCCAGAGTAGTTAAAGGGGGTAGCTAGGACTGTGGAACCTGTGAGATAGCTATAACTGTGGGTGGGTTCAAATTTGCACCAATTCTGTAAGCTAAGATACTAGCTTTTAACTTTGGGTCAGTGTGTGTAGTAATATCATGTTTGACACGATCATACTAAAGAGGTCTTTCATGTAAATAACTGACTGCTATGACACTCTGATACTACGGCCATTCTTTCTGAATCCCCAATACATTATGACTGACAGATTTTCCTCTAAGAGGTAGTTTTTGCCCTACCAGTGTTGTTTGTCCTAAACACATAGATGATTTTCTAAATTCCCATGCAGCTTATAAATAAAAGCGAGCAGCACAAGAAGGCATATCGGATGGACTGTTGTACTGCTTGGGAATGCTCATCTTTATTTATCTACTTGATGACTGATTTGTATTTAATAACTGGCAAAGCCCAAACAAGCAGAGATTATTTTCATTGGAAAACTCCAATTATAACAACAATATATCATGGCAATGTTTAAATTACAAATGAAACGTTGACCATGCAGTAAATAGAAAGTTATCAGAGAATAAGCAGGAGGTGATATATCTGGCAGATTAGTATCAGAGAGTCTTGTAGTCATAACAGCATTTAAAAATGTGCTAAATAAAAAAGGGCAAACTAAAAAGTCACATATGCAAAATAACTACAAAACAACACCATCTATAGAGTTGGCCATTGTTACACATCCATTCAAATGTTAGTCATTTAAAAATGGTACCTGTGATTGAATTTCGCTATTACACTGCCAATATACGCTTTGTGGTTCATTTCTACAACATCCTTTCCTAGCACCTATAACACAGGCCTCTTGCAACTGGTAATTACTCTTTCATAAAACTAGTGGCAGGTGCTAACTGTTTTTACCTAGATGGTCATTATCTTAATCCCCTTGATACCATTCTGTGATGATGGTGATTTAAGTACTCTTCCCACCCACTATTTTCCATAGATCCATGATGCTGAGTCCCATACCTCTCAAATGTACCTCATTACAAGGAACTTACCTCATTTGGGGTCTTAAAAAGTTCATGTTCCTCGAAATTTCTCAAAGTTTCACATTGAAAGAGTCTGTCACACATTCAGTGTTAAGAATTTTTTGAAGTGAAATCCATGATAAATAGAAATTAATTCATTAAAGGGCCTTCTTTATAAGTAAAAGCAGCATATTTTAACCATCCTATGACCTTCCTAGTTGAAGTTGTTAGTAAGCTATTAGTGTGTGTTCCACATATTGACCATTTGTTCCAAATTATGAAGGTGAGTGTTCCTCATTTTGGATTTGGAATGTTGAGACCTATCCATAAAGAAGAGGGATAAAAGGGCAAACACTGTCCCACCAACATGAAAACTGATGACCACAATATGCAAGATTACATTCTATTCATGTCAGTGCAGAAAATAAATGCAACAGCTAGTGACAGTACACAGGGATATGCAACAGAATAAAGTAGCCAGGACCATATAACAATATAAATTAGCCAAAATGCTACATATCTTGTAAAATAATTCAGATACCTTTAATGACTCCAATAATAAGCTATATAAGCTTAACACCTCAGCACAAAGAACAGCTTTTTGAATAAAAAGGGACTATCACAACAGGTAAGTTTTGGTTGGAGCACCATCTGCAGGAAGAAGTACTGCATCAGCAATGACCACTTTAGTATGTGTACATTGCATGATCTAGTGGAATAATATGTCAGTACACTTGATACTGTGCTACCCTCATTCTAAAGAAGTCCCTTATAAACCGTATTGTTTACTCCTTTTTAATTTCTCTGAATCTTTTGGGTTTCTAGTACTATGATGGGAATGGACTCCATTTCTAAGTCAAAGTATGGTTTAAGTTCATGAAATTAGTATTGTTTCAATCTTTGATGTTCGCCAGAAGTGCTCTTCACAGCACCCGCAATGTGCCCATTAATGTCTCCTACTGCAATTTATACAGAGTGACATGTATTATATTATAATACTGTTCATTTTAGATTTTTCACTGGTATACTAAATAGATGAAATAAGGCTATGGCCTGCAATTCAAGTCATTGGTGATAAATTCTGATTTTTTTAAACAATGTTTTATTAATTTTAAAACAAAGATTGTACAAAATTATTTAAAGATAAATAGAACAAAAACATAACTATTTACAGATATCCTTAAAATCAATTCTAAATGCTTTCTGATGATGATGAAAATGTCACATGACGGAGCTTGTTTTTTCTGACTGTAAAGCGTTATTATTTGAGGAAGTGGAGGAAAAGATACATTTATAGGTAGAGAATGGTCAACTGGAGTCATATGTAGCCCACCCACAGCAAGTCTTATTACATGTTCTTCAAATCTATAATAGAGGGCAAGACTAGGGGTAAATGTACGGATTGCAATTTTGTTTGACATGTACTACATGCTAAGACGGTTTACTATTGTTTGTTCGAATGGCAAAACATTTGCCATTCGAAACAACGAATAATAAAGCCGAATACACGCATTCCGACCGGCCACAATGTCGACCCAAATGATCGCCACATTTGAGTCGACATTGTGGCTGAAACCATCACGTGATAGCCGTATAGGAGCTGATGTAAATCAGACTCCTATATGACATATTTTGTTTTAGTAATGGAGGCAAACCGCCCTGTGCCCCCCACCCGCTTAATATATTCCATCTCCGAGATCACACTACAGTGGGGATATGGATGCATTTCCAATCCCCACTGTACCATGATCTCAATGCAGATAGTCGAATACATTTATGCAAATGCACTACTGCATTCGCATAAGTGTGTTGGACTATCCCATCCATGTTTTGTGCATGACATTCTGATTTTCGGCAGCAGTGCTGCAGACAGAATGTCGTTCTCACAAACCATAGTAAACCTGCTAAAATAATGAGTAAAAAGGTCACACAGAAAAAACAATTGGTTAAAAAAAAAAAAAACGAAAAATCTAGCAAAGATAGACTTTACACGGTGTGATTCCTTAAACATCTTGTATTAGAGGTGATATGGGATATATACAAATTACCCTTTAAGGAATCAGGTGTTACAGCTAAATGGTAATTCTGAATGCCCATGACTTTTTCTTTTAAGTCTATTTATGGAAAAATGCAGGCCAACAAAGCCAAAACCCACTAGCTGTGGGGAATTTACCAGAAGAAGTGATTAACGCCATTAAAGTAAGGAAAAAGGAGTGCACCAAAATAGCAGTGTGTCAGATTTCTCATGGAATTATCAATAAAGGGGAATGGAATATTCCATATTAACACAAAGCTGAAGGAGACTGTTTATTTTGTAGGGAGGAAGAAACAACACAGAATGTTTATTTTTGAAATGTGAGAGAGTGGTGAAACTCGAAAAAATCTGTGTGAAGATTTTTTTGTTTTGTTTTGCGTTAAATAAATGTCCCCACTCTTTTTGGCAGATGCAATGGGATCTTTTACATCCAGCTAAAACAGTACCAACTCAGGCAGAGGAGGCCATGGTATAAAGTCTCATCTGAAGGATGACACACTTAGGAGTGCAGCACCCCATACTGCAATTCAGTGTCAGCAATCTATCTATATGGTGTAGGAATAGAACCCCAAAGCCTTCTGCACCAAAGGTGAGTAAGGCAATCAGGCACTGACATGGAATTGTTGAGATTTTTAAAGTTGAGTGAACTGTCTGGATGGGTATGTGGAGAATACATGGTGGATAAAGGAGAGTTCACTGCCTATGTAGGTGCCCAGATGTGGTAAGTGCATGGGCACTTCTGTTTCCCAATGAGTATATAACTGCAGTTGTTTACTTTTAGCTTTAGTCTGTGGTCCTGACACCATAATTTACTGATGGTTGGACCCTTTTAGAGGACATGGGTGTCTTTTTGGTGAGCCAGTGACAGCTATGAGTTCACAATCATGAGGAAACATGTTCAGCTGTAGGCTCTTGATGTCAGCTTTGATATCTACATAGTAGATGCCAAAGAGCAGTGGCTCCAGCATGGAACCTTGAGGGATGCCAGTGGTGACAAGTCTTTTAGAGGAAAATCTGACACCATTCTTGCTAAAGTCAGTTCCGTCTATAAGCCAATTTATTATCCAGTGAGTTACAAAGGAGTTTATATTCAATAGTGACATTTTTTTAACATTAAAGTGACAAATAGTACATAAGGTTATTGTCAGATTAAGGTAGGAAGTGCCCATAGACTTGCCTTTGTCCAGTGCCCTCATGACATTTTCAAAGAAATCTACCAGGTTAAGTAGGCTGCACAAAGCCAAATTATTAATTTAACAGTGAGACTAGTAAGGCTGTAAGATTGCCTTGAGGAGGGGTATCATAACAGCAACTCTCCATGACTCATGTGCATACCTTATGGACAGGCTAAGACTAAATACATTTTATTTTTTGTGGTACCCTCTGATCTCATTATTATGGCCTAACCCTAAGTGCCCCGCATCCACTCAAGATCTACTGATCATTCACTTACCCCCCTGAATTCTGGACTTCCTCCAATGATGCAGGGGTCAGATAAGGATCTTACGGGTGTCCTGGATGCTTGGTCATCTCTTCTTTTGTCTGGTGTATTTTTCTTTTTGCATATGCCCAGATGATTTTTCCCTTTACCCATCCCTCCATATGCATTGGTCACATCCAGGGGCAACTCCTCTCTTTGGATCATGTCTCAAATTAGGGAGCATCACCAACATGGGAGAACACGGAACCCTCCCCTCTGTCATGTCCTCATTAGTGAGATCGGACCAGAAAGCTGCTTCCTATGAAATAAAAATCAACCCAGAAAACCCAACTAAACCTGTAACAGTTTAGAACTATTCTAAAACAAACTACATTTTATTATTTATGGCTCCCCAAAATCCCAAGAATACAACTACCTGTGCAGAATTATTCATAGAAACTCTGTAGAAACGTGTAAAAATGGCTGCATTGAGGCTGCAATACCTAGAGGAAGTAAGCCCAAATCTACCACTAAAAACAAACCCCACTGGTAGAAATCTTGCCTTAGGGTATATAACAAAAGAAAAAAGTCATGACCAAAATCAGAGAGATTAACTCACACAGAGACAAGCATTTTCTGACTCAACTAAACAAGAAACTGTGAGGTCAGATAAAGTCAAATAAATCCAATTAAGATGACAGGATCGCCTCTCAGGCTAAGAACAATCACAAGGCCTTCTTCAGCTATCATGAACTTTAAAGATAATGCTCAGCAATGTGCAGAACTAGACCAAGATGACACAGCAAATCTACTGGCTGATTCTTTTAACTTCAACCCGCACTACTCTCTGTAAAATCCCTTCTAGCATATCCCTGTCCCACTATCAAAAGGGAGCAAGTCCTAGCAGCATTCACCAAGGCCAAAAACATTGCTTTAGTGGGCCTTAACAATATCCCCAGTTACCTCCTAAATAGACTAAAACAAGACCTAGTATACAAGAACACCCTTAAAAGTTGACCCAATACTTAGAGATGTGGGAAGATATGTAGACAATAATCTGGTCTTTGATCAACATGTAGCCAAGATAGTATGAAAATCATTCTATATCACCCAACATGCAAGCAGGGAAGTTATACTACCACTCTGCTCAGCCTTTATCAGACCCACCATTGAGTACAATATGACCTGTGCAATATACCTAACCAGACACTTGCAACAGCTAGAATCCCCTCAAAGGTTGATCACCAAGAGAATCCTGGGTAAGAATACTCTGTCCTACACAGACTACCTTAAGGCCCTGTCTCTGTATTCAGCCTCCTACAGGTTACTGAGAAGCAATGTATGCCTGGCATATAAGGCATCCTCAGATCCAGCTTTCATGGATCTCTTGCAAATCTGCAAAACAAACAGCACAAGAGATACTTATCCAAATACCTGAACTTTGACTGATATAAATAAAACATGCTGGTGAAACTGATAGGTGTCTCAAAGTATCCATGTGCTATAGAAAGACTCCCGACCATGTAAAACAAAGTTCAACCCTGATCTTATTCAAATAATCCCTTCATCGTTGAAAGAAAAATTGCAAATTCACCTCTGATCTGGCCCCCATGTATCTGATAGACAGAGGTTGACAATAAGTAAATTAATCCCCAACTGATACCCCCCCACACACACACACACATTATCCTCAGCTACCTCCATACTAACATTCATCACCCTATTGGTGTCTGAGAAACACAGGGATAAAACTGGTTTTGGCTGCATGGCTAGGCTTATGAAGACCCAGATGGTCATTAGCCTAGTATAAACCTATGAACCTATGAGTACCCCCCCCCCCCCGGACAGGAACGCCCATTCTTCCCTGCCACTCCATCAGTCAAAGCCAATAATCAAGCCTGGGTTGGCTGGGCCATAGTTAGGGCTTTATCGCTCTATGCCACCAGAGCTGTTCAAGACTATATAGACTTGTAAGGGCATTGGTGAGGCTTTGTTTCATACTAACAAGGAGACAACCTAGAATATTTTCTGACTCCATAGAGCAAGTATTTTTAGATTTGGACATAGCTTCTAAGACCAGCTCAAAAATAATCATAGGAGGTAGCACTGATTGATGGGGTTTAATTTAATCTTGACTGCAGGGTTACTTACAAGGTCCTTAGGAGGTACCAGTAGATAAACTCATTGTAGTGCTGAGTATTGTTCCTAAGATTCCTGCTCTAGTTAAAGAATACACTGTGGTTGTCATTGGATGCAATGTGTCCAGTTCATATTATACCTTCCAGAATTTGAAAAACATCTTCATCTTTTTATCTGTCTCTTTGGGGTCACTTTGGGTGCGGTGATTTAAATTTTTTTAGGGAAAATAATTTTCTCTTTTATACACACTGATAATAACAGGGGGACCACCATAATGTCTTTGGTTTTAAATTTAGCATTGTATTTGTTACAGACAGAGACACAGGTTAATGTTATAATCCATGACATTCTGTTGGGGTACAGAGCACTTACAACTCATTAGGTGATCAGCTAGTTGTAGGAAACTGGCCTTGCATAAATCCATGAAGACATTAGATTGGGACTTGTCTGGAGCTTGGTTTTTAAGAAGAATATAATGGCATGCTGTCCTAGCTTAACAGTGTATGTACAGCACACTGGGATGATACTAGTAAAAAACAAATCAAAAAGGGTTGTGCTTATAGCTGGGGAGAGTATCATCTGGCTAGAAGAGGTTTTACTGACAAATACTATAAACTGCTATGCACTTTGTTTGGTTTATAGTGTATATTACCCTGCTTATGGAGAGGTAATTTAAACTATCCATAAAGATTGCATTAGATTCAATACTTAGGAACTGTAGTTTGTTAAGGTGGGCATGATGGGCTGTGGAGATCATAGGTGGGATTCTATACATAGCAGCGATGTTTCAGATTAGTTTGCTTTTAGATGCCAGTTTCTGGAGGTGTGGAAAGTCATTGTTTTGCCCAAATAAATGCAAAGTGGTAGGTTTGTGAACACATATTGACTCTGCCCCTCTGTTAGCACAGTTACTTTGCAGAGGATCTAAATAAATGTTTGAGTCTTTCAGCTTTTCCCGGTTAGGGGTCGCCACAGCAGAACTCCGGTCTGCTAATGATTGGTAGTTGATTTTTACATGCAGAGTTACCAGCCCTGATGCACAACCTTCAATGAAGGTGCACCCATTCATGCATGTCTCCACACAGAAGACGCTCTAGCTGAGAATCAAACTGGACAGCGTCTTACTGTGAGGTGACAACGCTACCGCAGAACCACCACCGTGGGTGACAGAGGATCTAGGTCAAGGGAGTTTTCACTGGCTTGGAACCACATTTCTGTAACTGTACAAGTGTGGATATATTCAAGGGTTATGAAGCTTTTAGTGCAAGCAGCTTCTTTTTCAGACTTCTTAAACTGAGTAGTCAATGCTGATACTTATTTGACTGGAATTTCTTAGGTTAGGAGGCAAAGACGACTTGACCCTGCCTGCAAAAAGAAACTATGGAAGTGAAAAATGTCTTGAAAAATATGCAAGGACCCTGGGGGGAGAGGTGCACATTTCTAGTGAGGCAGCTAGGAATGTCCTCTATATATCCCCCTCCATATCAGCACACATTGGACCACCATGGAATGACAACCAATTATTGACACAAGTATTGAGTTAAATTTCTAAGCATGCATTTGTGGCATCACTCACAGTGTTTGCAAAATATTGTTGAATAATAGCTGTCTTCTGGCAGCTGATGCATTAAAAGAGAACTTAACTATGTCCCTCTTCATATCTTCCTAGCCAGAGCATTAAAGGTTATTCACTCTCACAAGTGCAATGGACAGGTTGTATGCAAATTTAGAAGTGGTCTACATGCCTTGATAATAGCCCCTGTGGAAACAGCTGACTTTTACTCTGTCTTTGCTCATCCTGATGATTGGAGCATCAATATGTCAAACTACTAAGTTACCTGTAACAAGGTTATTATCATGTGCATTAGTACATTCCAACACTTTATGGCATTCTGTGTATCATTTTAATGACTCATTCTCATGATGGAATTGTTAGTGAGTTTAGTGGCTGAGGTAAGATTGCCCTGCTGAGATCCTACTGCAGTGTTACATTTTCTTAAGGGCCTTTGAGGCTTTGGGAGTGATCTGCATTATACCTCAGTATAACTGGGATTGGAATTAATGGTGAGATATGCATGTGGGGTTGAATGATGTGGAGGTGTGTATAGTGAGCACTGGTAAACAGGGCAGACGAAGAACATGAGAACTTTGCTGCTAGTTTAAATATTTATCTACATCTTTCCCATGTGAATTTATTGCCTGTATTAATAAGGATTTGTCAATGGGCATAGTACATTTCATGCACTGCCTCACAGCACTGAATGCTACTGCGACAGCCTCCCTACTCTGGGCCAGTAATCAAGGAGTCTCAAGCCTCACCACTGACACTTGAGACAGCCAGCCAGAAAAACAGGAATGGATTAGCACAGTATTTTCAGACATACCTCTCAGAATCAAGCACATTTTCCCCAAGAGCACACAGGTAACATGCTCCAGACCTGGGACTGGACCGTCTGTGTCTCCAGATCCCAAGGCAGACTCATGCTGGAGCACTGTGTTCCATTTCCAAGAAGCTGACACACCCAAAACCTAGGTATTTGCTTTTCACATACACTCTTGGGAAATGGTGATATAGATGCTCCCCTTCTGCCTAGAATATAAGGTAACAACATTGCCATCAGTCAACTACTCTAAGGTTCTTACAAGGGTATCCAATTATACTGAGTAAAATCAATACTAATATAAATGGTAGAGTGTAACCAAAGCAGCAAGGCTTTTCAGAGTAGCCACAGTGTCATTACAATAAGCACAAGTACTATCCAGATGTAAAAAGTATTCTCTAAAAAACAGCCACAATAAAATATATAAAATATTGAATAATAAATAATAAAAAAAGAAAACATGAGAATACTAAATATCTAAGTACAATAAACACCAGAGTTTCAATCACAGGAGAAATAAAAATAGCACAGTTGGACAGATTCACACAGATGAGAAAAACAATACTTAATTAATCTCACTATTTCCTGACTGTCTAATTAATAACTGTTCCCTAGCTAACTTAAATTAATAAAGCAAGGTGAGATAAGATCCTGAGATGCTTACTTCTACAAGACAAGGTGATGAGCTTAAAAAATATCATAACTGAACTCAACCGACTGACTATGATAACTATTATAGATCTTTACATCCATTTCCAAAGAAAAGAAAACAAATCAAAACAAACTATCTCAGTGCTGGTTAAGGAATAACGTCACATTTGATCACCTGACTCTGGTAGAAAACACATTTAGAGCTTTGCTAAGATGTGTTACAGTATCTGAAAGTTATAGAACAATTTCAAAAACTGTCCCTTTCAAAATTCTTTGTTTAAACATTTAATCAGTTGTAACAACACTGTTGATACATTTTAGCACAAGCATCTGTACAAGTCAGTGTGGCAGTCAAATGACACAAAATTATTTACAAAACTCCAGCTAACTATGATGGCATATGTTAAACATGCAACCCTATTATCCCTGGCACAAATGGAAACACGTCACATCATCACAGCTACAAGACAGGCAACAAAAGGCTATAGGCAGACTCTGGTTCCATGGAAAATAAAGCGCTTTCTGTGGTTGTCTAGGGATCAGAGTTTTAATGATTGCTGGTGCAGTTAGGTACAGAATATGATGACTGGGGTATAATTAATTGCTAGAACTGATTATGTGGAAAAAATGTCCAAAGAAAAAGAAGGAAGACTATTATGTTACAATAAATGTACCGCAAGATATCACTTGATAGTTAGCTGACCGTGTTGAATATGGAGAAGAGGAAAGTCCAGAGGAATAAATGGAGAAACAGTTTAATGTTTAGCAGAATGTGTCACCCACTAAATAAAAATGGAGAATTCATTTCAGAGCTCAGTACCAGAATGCTGGGATTCCAGGTTCATTGAATTCAGCAGCTCAACACAAACAAGCTCTGATATGCAGAATGCAGTTGCAAATAAAATAGCACAAAACAACCAGGTGGTAACCAATCAGAATACTTATTGCTAGTAAGCCAATAGAGATTTAAATGCTATAAAAATATTTCATCATTTCTGTTCTACTTGCAAGGCAGACAGCTGAATTTTGTTCACAAAATCTATTACCTATAAGGCTAATTAAAAAAAAAAAAAAAAGAAAGAAAAAGAAAAAAGAAAAAAAGGGCACTTTCCTGGTTGCCCAGGGGTTAGATTTTTGGTCAAATTCAGCAATTTAAAAAGTTTAGAGAACAAATGTATAGCATTCAGCAGCTCAACACAGCTAAACACGGTCATCCACAATACAATACGAAAATAAACTTAATATGACAGTACAAAGCAAAAAGGCAGACAGTCTGTATAATTAGTGCTACTAAGACAGTAGTGAACTAAATGTTGCAGTGATGCTGATTTCTCTTCTGTCACAAGTAAAACTGCAGTTGTCTAAACAAGTAAAATTCATACTAGCTAGGCATATTTTTACTCATAGTCATAAAACAGATGAAGTGCAAGGCTGCAAAAGGAAAAAAATGTAATTTTCCTGGTCATCTAAAGAGTTGAGTTTCAGTTAAATCTATAAAGGCCAGACATCAGGAGTGCAAAATTTAGAAGCTGCACAAGGGGACCCATCAACTGACCCAGGGAACTACAGACCCATAAAGCTTGACAGGTGTCCTCTGCAAGGCCATGGAGACAATTATCATGGACCTGATCAATAATGACATAGGAAATCTCCAAACACCAGACCAGTTCCAATTTGGCTTTGACAAAGGGGGTTCTTGCCTGCTTAATCTGGTGGACTTCTTTGAGAAAGTCACCAGGGCCATGGATGAGGGTAAAATGATACACACCACTTATCTAGACCTGGCCTTAGCTTTTAACACAATCCTCCACTGGGGTATCATAGATAAACTTACAGAGTTAAACATAAACCCCTACATTGTCAGGTGGATAGAAAACTGGCTCACTGACAAGTCACATGTTGTCCAGATAAGATAAAAGAATTCACTTCTGATAAGATTTACTAGAGGTATCCCACAGGCCTCAATGTTGGGACCCCTCCTGTTTATTTTTCTCTGAAGTGAAGGCCATGCTTGACAAGCTAATTCTTTATTTTCAGTAGGTATTGCTTGATTTTATTTATTTATTTATTTATTTATTTGCAGTTGGTTTACCAGGATAGTCCATTGGGACAAATGAACCCATTTTCAATGGAGTCCTGGGGAGAAAAGCTCCAAATAAGGTTACAGTAGGATTTACATCCATATTACAATAATTACAAGAATTTTACAAATATAGTATACAATATGTGGTAGACAGAGTACTGTTCACATTAAAGTTAGAGCAAACACTTTTAGGAAGAACAACTGGTGGTAAACATTTTAGATGATACAGTCTAGAGAAGGTAAGCATTTCAATTTAGAAAAGTAAGAAACAATTGCAACAGAGCAGACAATGTAGTGAACAAAAAATTTTTTTTTTTTTTTTTTTCTCAGTATGGATCATGAAGGATGTGAGCATGAGCATTCCCACTGGGAAAGTAGGTGAGAGTGAAGAGATTTTTTGAATGTAAGGTGGTTGAAAGTGGTGCGAATGGCAGGAGGTAGGGAGTTCCAGAGTCGTGCAAAGCTAAAGTTTAGGAGATTTTTACCAGGGGGACGCTTTGGCTTATACAATTCGATTAGATTTTGGTTGTTAGATCTAAGTACCCTGCTGGGAAGGTGAAATTTAAATGCAGAAGAAAGAGATGGACAGAGGTCAGGTTTGAAAATGAGCTTATGAGCAAGAGTAAGTTGAGAATAGATAAGTTGGTTAGGAAGTTCAAGCCATTTTAATTTATGGAGTGAAGAGCAATGGTGGGTAGAAGATTTATGGCTGGTAGCGAATTTAGCAATTTTATTGTAACAGGAGGAAAGTTTTGTTTTAAGGGAAGATTGGATGTTGGTTAGGAGTGGGGCTCCGTATAGAAGAGAGGGGATGAGGAATGAGGTAGAGAGAGTGATTTTAGTGGAGGGTGTAAGGTAGCGATTTTGTCGGTATAGCATGCCTAGTTTTTGATGTGTTTTTTTTATGTTTTGTTGAATGTGATAGTTGAATTTAAGGTGATTGTCTATTTGAACACCACGTAATTTAGCATTGGACACCAATTCCAGGGATGTGTTGTTGTGGCTGTTAATTAATAGAGAATTAGTACTGATAGAGATGTGTTTAGAGGGGGTAAATACCATTAGTTTGGTTTTAGAGGCATTAAGAACAAGGTGGTTATCTTTCATCCAAAGTTCAGTGGAGGAGAATGCATCTTGTGTAAGCTTTTGTAGTACTGGGAAGGATGTAGCAGTGCAGATGATAGTTGAATCATCTGCGTATTGGATAACGCTGGAGAATGGAATAGAGTTGTGGAAGTCGTTAATGAATATATTAAATAGGAGAGGACCCAGTATGGAGCCCTGGGGAACTCCAGTTGGGGTAAGAGGATGTGGCCTTTTTCCATTTTACTGCTTGATGTCTATTTGATAAGTAGCTAGAGAACCAGGACAGTGAGGAAGGAGATAAGTTGAGTTGAGAGAGTTTGGTTAGAAGGAGCTTGTGAGAGATAGTGTCAAAGGCCTTTGAAGGATCAAGTAAGAGGGTAGAGACAATATGACCTGAGTCCCGAGCTTTATTTACGGTTTCTATGAAGGAGAGGAGGGCTGACATAGTGCTGTGGCCGGGTCTAAAACCATGCTGAGTTGGAGTGAACAGATTATTGCCCAAGAGGTAAGGTAGTAGCTGTAAATGGATACACTTTTCTAGGAGTTTAGAGATGGGGGATAGGATAGCTATGGGGCGGAAGTTTGCAATATTGTTGTTATTGCCACCTTTGTGTAAAGGTATGATGTAAGCCTTTTTCCAGATTTGGGGTACCATGCTTTCTTGGATAGAGCGGTTAATTAGTATACTGATGGGGTAGGCTATGGCCTCAGCAGAAATGCTGAGGAAGTAAGAAGGAATGTTGTCAGGGGCATTGGAGCATGGTTTTAGTTTTTGTAAAAGTTTTTTTATTGTGGATGCTGGAATTGGTTTTAGTGATAGAGGTGTGTGAAGAGGGGGTGACAGAGATGGAGAGGGAGTGGTAGTAGAGATGGAGGAGTGGGGAGGAGGTGTGTGAAGAGGGGGTGACTGAGATGGAGAGGGAGTGGAGATGGAGGAGTAGGGAGGACTGCTGGTGGGAGAAGTGGAGGATGGAGAGGTATTGGAGAATGAAGATGTTAGTTTGGAGATGGAATCTATGAAAAATGAGTTGAATTGTGTAGCTAAGTCCTTGTCAGAAGCATTGGGGTCAGGAGTGGGGTTGAGTAAGTTGCTGGGATTGATAAGGGTAGATATTCCTTTCCAGAACTTCTGAGGGTTTGTTTTATTATTGTTTTGAAGTTTGGAGAAATAGTTTTGTCGATCAGCAATAATGAGCTTTTTTACTTTATTTCTGAGTGTTTTGAATTCAAGATGGGAGAGGGGAGATTTATTTTTATGGTAAAGTGCCCAGACTTTATCTCTGTGTTTCATAGCTGCCAGAGTAGTTTTGGTTAGCCAAGGGGTAGTTTTTAGTTTTATTCTTTTGGAGCTTAGGGGAGCATGGTGATCTAGGATATTTAAAAAGGTTGTGTTGAAGTGAGCTACTGCATCATCTAGGGTTAGAGTTTTTAGAATATCCCAGTTGATTCCTTTTAGAGAGTCATTGAAAGCTGTTGGTTTAAAGTTTTTTTGATTGCGTATGGTAATATAGTTATGTGTTCTTAGTAAAGGTGTAGGGAGTCGGTGTGCAAAGGTGGGCAGGTGATCACTGAGGGAGTCTGGAAGTGTACCACTGTCAGAGAAGTAATGAGGGAGAGAGACTAAGATCCAGTCTAGAATGCTACCCGAAGATAGAGTTTTGGAGGGGCGGGTTGTGGAATTAATTAGCTGTGAGAAGTTGTAAAGGTTTATGTTAAGTGGACTTGTGTTTGACTGAATGGAGGACCAGTTTATGTTAGTATCTCCTAGGATTATTATTTCATTGTTAATATTTGTGGAGAGCCAGAAGAGTATATTTTCTAATGTGGTAATATTGTCTCCAGGGGGGATGTAGATGGAGACTATTACTATGTGTTTGTGTTTATTAAGTTGAAATTTTGTCAAGAGTATTTCTGCATTGTCGAATTTGGGAATAGGCTTGTTATAAGGGGTGACTGACAAGGAGGATGAATACAGAAGAGCAACACCACCACCTTTTTTGTGGGATCTGTCTTTTCGGATGATATAGTAGTTTGGTGGTGTTATTTCATGGTCTTTTATGTGAGACTTTAGCCATGTTTCAGATATAGATAAAATGTTGGGTTTGTTGTGTGAGAGCCAGGCATGGAGGCTTGGGATTTTGTTTACTATGCTTTGAGAGTTTAGGGAGGCAATAAGTATAGACTTGTCTATGTTGGAGGGGTTTGAGGGGCCAGGGTTGGGATGTATGTCTCCTGATAATAGGGTACTAATTAAATATAGAATAATATTGATTAGGTGTTTGGATTGCTTAGAGTGTGGGTTGTACTTTAATGCATTGGTAAAGTCTGGGTTGAACTTTAATGCATTGGTAAGGTATGGATTAGCTGCTGTTGTGGATGAGTGTTTATGGGGGTTAATGAGTTTAAAAGTAAAGAATAGTTGAATTTTTATAGGATAGAGATGGGGAAATATTGTGATGTGAGGTTTTGATGGAAATGTGTTGAAGTCAGTAGTTATGTGGAAGGCTTGAGTATGGTTAGTATGTGTGGGTTGAGTGAGGTAGTAGATGTAGGATAGGTTGAGAAGTAATAATAGTTGTGGGGTGCAGGTTAAGGGTTTTGGGAACATAGTTTAGGAGGTTATTTAAAGTGAAAAGTGAGGGGATGTTGGTAGTTACTATGCTGTAGGTTAGTAAGCTAGTTTTTATAGTAGGATTGGGGAGTAGGTAGGCCTTAGGCTCTGACTGTGGGGAGTATGTTGAGGAGTAGTGGATTAGATAGGTTAGGTAGAGGATGTGGGCTGGGCAGTGAAGATTGATTGCTTAGATTTGGTGTACTAGTGGGTGGAGAGATGAATGTCTATGGGTGGGATAGGGGAGAGGAATTTGAGAGAGTTGTGGAATATAATTGGTTAGGAGTTCTAGTGGGTGTGGTTGGGTAGGTATAAATGTAGATGTAGTGGGGGCGGGTGGGAATAGGGGGCAGGGTAGGGGAGCGGAGTGAGCCCGCAGGGCGAACGGAGCGGGAAGAGCCAAGGGAGGCAGAGCGAGAACCTATCAGTGGACTATTGTATGGAGAGGTAAGTACAAGGGCCAATGGGTTTAACAGGATAGTGTTACTTAAGATGTTAAAGAGAAAGGAAAAAACAGAAAGCAGGAAAGTTAGAAGATGTTTAAAGTAGACTTTAAGGTAATAGATGTGAGAAGCAAGAGTGGTGGGGCTAGGGAGCCACCTAGTGGACAGATGCTAGGGTGTACCAGGGATTCTACCAAGGTAGATCGCTAGGCTGAAACTTGTTGAGGAGGACAAGGGAATAGTTGAAAAAAGTAGTCTGGAGTAGGGGTTTGACTGCTGAGCTGTCCTGGCAAGGGAGCATACAGAACCTAGCAGGGCTTTTAATACAGTATTACAGAAATGTAGCAGTGGTTGTACATACTTTCTTAATTCCTTCTGTGACAATGTAGGTCTTTTCATAAACAAGGGATATGGCAGTGGAACTTTTCTATATTATTTTGGGTCTAGGTATCCAGGCCAGGCGTAGTCACAAGGAGGTATTTCAGGGTAAAGGCTGGAGAATAGGAGAGAGAGAGATTGCACTTTAATAGGCAGTACAGAGGCACAATAGCTAACTTTAACAAGTAAATGTAAGGAAATAGCAATTAACATATGCAATACATCTTAAAGAGATAAGAAAAGGAAGCAATTTATACTTATACCACTTGGTTACACTTAGGTAAAGAAAAAATACAATGTGAACGCATTTATCCTTACTGTAGCATACACTGGGCAGATACAGATCAACACTAGCTAATCATACAAAACATTAGGTTATGCAGTGTTTATTACAGTGAAAAATAAACATTCAGTACTCTGAGAGGCAGTACAATATGTGATAGGTATCCTATCGAACAACCTTTTTGTTGTTGTGTATGTGATAAGCGCTAGTCGCTCAGCTGGACACAGTATATGGATTTGCACCAAAAGATATACTAGGCTAGTACAACAGTTATGTACATAAACCTAAGGATATACTAGGTTAGCACGACAGTTATTTACAGGAATGCTTGGTTTCTTCCTTACTTTAGAATATCTGCCTAAATACTTCATCTTTAAATTTTCAGAGTCTACGTATTAGTTTCCCCTCAAGTGTTTGGCAGTGCTCTGTACAGACTCAGAAATTGAGGGAAATTTTTCCTGTAAAAGGCTTCAGTACTAAACATATTGAGCTGATATCCAGGCATGACTAAAGGTCAGTTCCCTGTGCTTTCTCCTGTCAACCTGGTGAACTTTGACATCCTGAGGCAATATAGCAACTGCCTCATGTACACAGACAACCCTTTCCTCTTACCTCCCAATGCTATGAATTGTGAGAGATGCGCATATATAGCCAAAGTGGAAGCCAAGCAATCTCCAGCCAAGACTGGATTAACCAGTCAAGAGGAGAAGGTTAACATCTGCACCACACCACATTCAACACATAGCCCTCCAGAACATACACTACCACAACTCTCACATAGTAAAACAAAATACACACCTACTTTTGCAGAGGCTCTCAATAAAAATCTGCCCAAACAACAGAGACCTCTGAGGCAGAAACGCAAACCACCACTACATTCCAGCACAAACCATGAGAGACACAGCTCACAAACAGTGTGCCACTCAAATAAAGCCCATAAGACAAAACAACTTACCCAATACACTAGTCATAGGTGACTCAATAGTAAGGCACACTGATGTCCCACTCACCAGGTTGAATAAGGAGAAAGTTATGTGCAGCTGTCTGTCAGGTGCCAGGATCTGCCACATAATGCACACACTTAGGTCACGCCACGACAGGTACAAATATGACTCTGTCATTGTTCGTGTTGGAGTGAATGACCCGAGACATACCTCCCTGGAATACATGAAGAGAGACAGAGGAGCTCTCGGATCTTGTAGCCCAGGCAGGTATGACCCTAGCCCTGAGTAGCATCCTACCGTGACCCAGAATGATACCACAGTACAAGCAGAAAATGATTGACTTTAACAATTCACTAAGTTTCTGGTGTGATTCTAAGGAGATCCATTATCTGTCTGCCTGGGATGAATGACATGATCGACAGACCTCAATGCTTCACCAGAGATGGCCTGCACCTATCACCCCAGGGATTCCGGATACTGGCCAAGGCTCTTGCCACCCTTATAGTGCCTTTTTTAGTCTATGTCCTGAAGACAAAATTACCACCATAACAGCTACAAGCAAACAAAATTTGAGGGTAATGCTGCTCAACACTAGAAGTCTAAATCTCAAAATGCACTCACTTGAAGCACTCCTTAAAATGAAGAACATAGACATCTGTGCAGTGAATGAGACCTGGTTCAAGGCTCCTGAGAGCACCCCAGCACTACCAGGCTATAATTCATACCACACCTTTCGGCCCCTAAACCTCGACCGAAGCACTAAAGGCGGTGATGTCTGCATATTCATAAAGGATATGCACACCTCCAGACTAGTAGCTCAACATAACACATCAGAGATGCTTCAGGTACAACATGGGGTAAAACTGCAATCCAGGTTGTAGAATGCAACAGATCCCCCACCATGCCCCAAGACTCCCACTCCACATTCCTAAACACATTGGAAAATATTAGGGTACAACCCAATACCCTTATACTGGGAGACTAACTACTCCTCCATTAACTGGGAAAATTACTCATGTACCTACACACTTGCTCAACGTTTTCTGGAATTCATTAATTCCAATACCCTGGACCAACTCATTCTTACCCCCACCAGGGGTAGAAACATCCTTGACCTGGTCATTACTAACATGGGCAACCGTTGCTCTACAAAAGTAATCAACTCTAGTCAGATCTGACCACAAGCTAATCACCATGGATATCCACATCCCACTCAAACCCCCCCCCCCCCCAAAGGAAACCACTGTAAAAAAAACTTCTCTAAAGCCAGTTTTGGACTTCTGAAAACAGAGGTGGCTAACTTCACGACACCCATGCAAATGGAAAATAGGTGCATGATTGAATCATACACCAACACACTATATGAGCACATACACAAGTGCATGGAATGGGCCATACCAAACAGAACCAAGATGGTCTCCTCCAAAAAAAAAAAAAAAAAAGAAAGCCAATCTGGTGGTCCCACACCATAAACAAACTTTACAACAAAAGGAAAAAAACTGTTGTATAAAAGGGTGAAGTCCCAAGACTGGAAAGACTCCTTTATCAGCCTCAGCAAAAACTGAGATCCATCGTCAAATCCTCTAAAGCTAGCTACAAAAACAAGATTGATGCAGATTCTAAAGACAACCACAAGGCATTCTATAGTTATGTCAAGAATCTACATGGCAATACTCAGATCTGCTCCGAGTTGCAGCACAATGGCAATACATATACAGAACCAACTGATATTGCCAACATATTGGCTGACTGGTTCAGTGCGAACTTTACCCCGTTTCACCCCTAAAGGGCTTATAACAATACCTGAGGAAAGCCAAGTCCCTATTATCACAGCTACATAGGTAAAAAAACACACTGTCCAAAGCCAAGAATACAGCTTCCATGGGACCTGATAATATCCCTGGCTGTGTGCTACATGAATTACAAAGTGAACTGGCACCACACCTGAGTACCCTGTTCAATCACAGTCTAATTTCAGGCTTTGTTCCTACTGAATGGTGCACTGCTATGGTCATACCACTCCACAAAGGGGGAGCAACTACAGACCCTGGGAACTACCACCCCATTAGCCTGACAAGTCTGATAATGTAAAGCTATGGAGCGCATCATCATGGAACTTATAAATAAGGCCATAGGGAATCTCCACACTCTGGACCCCATGCAGTTTGGGTTTATAAAAGGTAGATCATGCCTGTTCAACCTGATAGACTTCTTTGAGCCTGTCACCAGAGCTGCGGATGAGGGTAAAGGTAGTTCACACATCCTACCTAGATTTGCCAAGGCTTTCAACACCATCCCTCACTCCGGAAACATAGATAGACTCATTAAACTAGGCATAAAACCCTATGTAATAAGATGGGTTGCCAGCTGGCTCAGTGATAGAACCCACACTGTGACAGTAGCAGACTCCAAACCTGACTATTGACCAATTACAAGTGGTGTCCCACAGGGATTGGTCCTAGGTCCTCTCCTGTTTGGCATCTGCTTCTCTGAAGTTCAACCAACACAAAGGGACTCTGGCTGACCAAGTTCACAGATGATTGCAAATTGGGAGCCATTACTGATTCTCCAACTGATGCAGACATTCTACAAAAAGGTCTCACTGACACCAGTGACTGGTGCCATAACCACGGCCTTAAGCTCAATGCCAAAAAGTGCATTTTCATTCCCTTTGGGAAAAATTTGGTGCCCATGAACTATCACATAGGCGGTAGCCCACTAAACACTGAAGGTGTGATAAGAGACATGGGGACACAGGCTGACAGCAACCTCTCCTTTTGATAACTACATTGCCACTGTAGTCAGAAAGTCCTTCTGTGTGTCACATCTCATTACAAAAGGTTTCTCATCCAGGAAGAAAGAGGTCATAATCTTGCTCTAATCATCCCTCATTAGGCCTATTATAGTAAACACCACCTCATTTGGTATGTACCTCACTAGATACCTACAACAACTGGAAAAGCCACAAAAATACCTCACTAAGAGAATCTTAGGCCTTAGACACTTGCCCTATATATGGACAGACTCAAAATACTCCAGCTATACTCTGCCTCTTATTGCCTATATAGAGGCGATCTCTGCTTGACCTACAAAGTCATGTCTGACCCAGAGCTGCTAGATATGCTACACCTAAAGAAATCCCAATCCCTCCATGCTACATGCTCCAGGGACCTAAACCTCATTACCACAATAAACAGAACATGCTGGAGGCACAGGTTCCTAACCCAGAGACTTCACATACTGTGGAACAAACTTCCCATTCACATCAAGCAGAACACTTCACTAGCCCTCTTTAAAAGAAATCTTGACGAGTGGATGGGCAATAGGAAGTTCATCCCAGGGATTACTTCAGTGGCCTTGCTTGACTAGGGCACTAACTTTGGGTGGCATGATGCCAGGGAATCTTCTTGGGCTTGGCTTATATAGGCTCCAGGGCCATTAGACTAGTACACAACTATTAACCTACAAGTCCACTGATGACTGTAAGCTGGGAGCAATCATGAATCTCCAGATGATATTCACATCCTACAAACAGGCCTAAAAATGAAAACAACTGATGCCAAAACCATGGTCTAACACTAAATGCTAAAAAATGTGTAATCATACCCTTGGGAAAATCAGATATCCCTGCAAATTATAATATTGATAGCATACCCCTAAAAGTAAACCCAGTGGTGAGAGACCTAGAAAAAGACAGATAACCTAAACTTCGACGACCAAGCAGCTACTGTAGTGAAGAAATCCTTGTAGTGAAGAAATCCTTGTGTGTGGCTCAACTTATAAGTAAAGGTATGCCATCAAGATCAAAGGAAGTCATAGTGCCATTGTACTCGGCCCTCATCAGGCCCATAACTGAGTACAATACTCTATCCTGCATATACATAACTAGGCACTTACACCAAATGGAGTGGCTCCAGAGGTTCTTGACTAAAACAATACAAAGCTTAAGACACACATCTTATACAGACTGACTAAAGAACCTATTCTATCCCTTTACTCCATCTCATATCAACTTTTGCCTGATTTACAGGGCATTCTCTGATACAGCCCTAATGAAAATGATACATATTCAAGAGAAAAATTATATGAGGGTTACACATTCCATGGAACTGAACTTTGTGACTAACAGAACTTTCTGGAGAAACAGATTTGTATCACAAAGGCTACCTCATCTATGGAATAAACCTTTCAGTGTCTTACAACAAAGCCAGTCTCTCACACTCTTAATAAAGAACTTGGATAAATGGATGATGAACCGTAAATTCACTCCTGGGGTGCTGCCAATGTCTCTTATGGAGAGAGGCAGTCTGTTATATGCTCCAACAGCCAAAGACATACTACCTGATACTACCCCAACCCATATCTGGGGAATTAAGACATAATATTGTCATATCCTAGGTACTATTGGCTAGGCTTGTAAAGGCTCTTCTGCCATTAGCCTAGTAATCACTTATGAACCTGTATATGGAGACAGAGAGAGAGACATCTAACCATGACCTCTTTGTCCTATTTTTGCACATGTTCACATCACCAGGTGGCTAGCCCTGCCAAGGTTGGTCTTCCATGCAACACACACACACACACACACACACACACACACACACACAGATTCATATGATCTATTTACTGTGTCCAATCTACCTATGTTTTTCAAATGTGGGAGGACACTGGAGCACCATAAGAAAAACCTACATGAGCATAGGGAGGATGCTACTAACTGCATCACTGGTGTTCTATAACCAGCATAAGTTAGCAGCCAGGCAGGTACTGTTAAAACTTCTTAATGACCCATACAAGACTAAATGCGCCTCTTTGAATTGGGAATGTTTTTCTTCTCAGCTGCAGACAAGGAATATGAAACAAATGCTATAGATCTCTGATTGCCATCTTCCATAATATGTTAAATCACGGCTCCAGTACCATATGGGGAAGTGTCAAAGGCCAGTTTCTCTAGAAGAGATAAATTAGAGCTCATCAGGACTGTACAGAATGTGACCGATCTTGCTGCCTTCAGAAATGAATATTCACATTCTTTAGCCCACTTCTGTGATCTAGCAGCAACTTATTTAGGGGATGCAACACATATACAACTACATGGATACACTCAAATCCACAAGTGCATAAAATGAACATAACACAGTGGACTTCCTTCTGGGCAGGAGTTAATGTCCATAAAACAAAAGTGTTCCCTTTGTAGGAAAACGTACATTTTTTTTAAAAATCTACAATGCTTCTTATTACAGCATTATCACCAAGCACCTATTGAAGAAGTAATTATAAGGCTCTTGTTATTTTTTTCCATTTTAGTATAAAAGGTAGGCTGCTCTTTGGAAAAGGAAAAATAAAATCAAAATAAAAAATAAATAAATAAAATGTTAATTGGTGCCATTTCCTACCACCACACATGTGCCCCCTTCATCCACCACTCCCTCAAGTACACATACCTCTGAGAGTCACCAAGACAGGAAACCTAATTCCTTAAGGTCCACTAGGTCTACAACACAACAAAACAGCCCTGGCATCACCACCAGAGGCATTTTCCTGGCATGTGCTATCGTCAATTCCCCACAACCTCTTCTTTAGGAGAAATATGCAGACATTGCTTCATCCCTGTTGTTGTTCCATCTTGGAACAGGACCTCTAAGTGAACCTGGACCATACTAGTAGTAGATAGTACTTTACTCCTGGAGTACTTCAGAACATGAGGTAAGAGAATAAAGTGATTTTATTTCAGTTTGTCCAGCTATTATTGGTTGTACTGTATGGTAGGGCAACAAAACTGTTTCATAAATAATAAAAAGTGGTAGCGTGTTCCAACTTTAGATTGCCTTGTCACCATTTTCCAGCTATTTCTTTGAGCCTTACGAAACTATTCTTTAAAATGTCAAGTTTAAAAACGGTGAGCAACTTCCGGGCATGGTGAGTAAGCATCACTAAAAGCAATGTAGAAAAGGAGAGAACGTAAAAAAAATATGTTAAATTTCAATAGCCATGGGCTTTATGAGAATGACATGACTTAGAAAATATAAGTAATTGTTCCACAGATGCTGCGTTTAAGTGATTTTTATTTCAAAGTATCTAATAACACTAACACTAGCAATGAAACCAGCAGCGTATAGTTAAGTCCTCTACCCACAACAGATTTATTTGAATATCTGTTTATTGCTGGTTCATTGCTTGATCTAAGCATACAGATGCCTAAAACTATCAGGCTGGTCATATTATTCAGAACTCTACTTCTCTGTATTTGTCAGTGTAAGATTACAAAGATGAGACCACACTATATTTTGAATAACGGCCATGGCCGAGGCTCTGATATGGAGACTGTAGAGAAACATTCCATGTACATTGCTACATATGTGTGATTCATATCTTAGCCCATCAGGACTCAGTAAGCCTCATGCACAAGCCAGTTTAGCTGCATTAATTATCACGTACATGAAGCTATAGACAAGACAGATTTAGTTTAGTTATATTTAAAGACATTGTTATTAGAGGAGTAGATGTAAAGGGCTGAATCATGAGACACTCAAGGTATTTAAAAAGTCTAGTGACCTACCATCCTGTGTTATCATGTGTGTTATATAGTGCACATGAATGACTAACACACTGACTGCAATATAATGTGTCTTCAGCAGAGAATGAGTTGCCTACCAGCAGTGCATACTGCACCACAGTGGGTGCTATCCTCCATTTTTCTCCACATCAGACTACAGATGTATGTTTATCTCTAAATATGGAGGACAGGAGAGAGCTGTGCAGATAATATACACTTCCCTGTTGATTATGTAAGAACAGGAAGAGCTGACAATCTGTACTTGTGGGCACATATACTTCCTGAACATCTTTTCAGAGTTTCAGGTTTCAGATCTTTATGATTGAATCTCATCACACATTACCCGAGCAGATACAT
This sequence comes from Protopterus annectens, assembly GCF_019279795.1. NCBI lineage: Eukaryota > Metazoa > Chordata > Ceratodontiformes > Protopteridae > Protopterus > Protopterus annectens. The sequence continues at coordinate 145,142,068 of NC_056749.1, read as the reverse complement.
TTCGGAATGTATACATCTCCAAGAGTGAAACCGTGAATTATTTACAGCTTTTTTAACAGTCCTTTACTCTTGAAACAGTCTGACTGACACATGCAGCCAATTTTAATAAATTCGTCCTGCAGATATTTGCATTAGTGCAGTTAAATGATGCACTACCCACTCACAAAAACATTAAAAGGGATGCTATGAAGGTGAAATTCGGGAGTATTTATTTATTAGAAATCACATTACATATCCAAGAAGGTAAGAACAAAAGAGCCTTTATAGAAAAAGCATTTCTTGAACTGAAAAAAGAACAATGATATAGCAAAGGAGTTGTAAAAGATGTTTTCCTTACTAAGAACAAAGTTAAATTATACATGACTGGAATTTAAATTCTAAAACAAAAGAGCATAGAAGCATGTATGTGAATATGTAACAGTAGTTTGAAAAATGGCTCAAGACTGCAATTATTTAGAGTTTTTAGCAGATGCTGAAAGATGTGCCATAAATGATGATAGAAGTGAATGAGGGTAATTGTCAGAAATTGATTTAATGTTTGAATAAGAGCTGGATGTTTTGTAGGATGTGAAATTTGCTTGTCAGATAGAGAAGATTTATAGATGTTGTTGAAGTACATGTGAGGGTACACTTATAACTGACAAAAAAGTGATGTGAGCATAGCATTAAGATACAAAGAGAATCAGGAACACAGCTTAACCTGCCACACTCAATGCAACATTTGTCCTGAGACTGCAAAATAAAAGGAAAGTCATATATTAATTTCATCTCATGTCTGGAGAAATAAAATCCGAGAGATGGTTGGAAATCTGTAGCTCACCAGAAGCATGTTGGCAGAATGACAACAAGCTTAAAGACTTTCATCCCTCTAGTTTAAGACCAAAATGGATGTGCAGGCCTAGTCTTAACATACCATAAAGGATGCAGATGTTTTCAGCTTGTGCTATTCATTAGAGTTTACCATGGTATGGTTGAATTGGGTCCAGTCAAATGATTTAAATATCGTAAACGAATGTTGAAGTTCACAAATACGGAAGGGCAGAATGTCAAAAATGGTAAATATGAAGATGTGTATTTGGCATATTCGACATTCCCCTTTTCCCGCCGTGAATTTACCACTGTAATACTAATGTAGCTATGATCTACCCTATGGGACTGCATACATCAGTACATCATGATGCATATGATCGATTGCAGTCTGTCATTCACTTTTACAGGACTGACGTCTCTTGGATCAATGTTTTCAACCTTGGAAACAGTGACAAATCATGTTACGTTCGTAGCAATGCTGTTCGTGTAAGTCATGGTAAACCCATTCATTAGGACATGCCCTCGGATTCAGAGACTTCCTCTCCACTAGTGCTAATTATCAAATTATCTAAAAGGAGAGAAATTTTCATTGATAGATATGGTATAGCTGCAATGAAAAAGACCTCATCAACAGCTGATAGTCCTGTCTCTGAATCAAGCTCTGTGATGTCAGGCCTGACTGCAATAGTGTGCTCCTTAACAGCATATGCATCGTGTTAGCAAATGGACCTCTTTGCAAATGTATACACAAACACACACACACACCCCTACTTATCCACAAACAAGCCCTCTCACAGTCACTCACAAAAACACTAACTGCACTAACACAAACACTTGTAATCCAGCCTCAGCATCCCCCACCTATTTATTTAATGAAACATGCAGCACAGCAAACCAGACTAATGCACATTCATTAATCCTCATTCATACCTCTATACACATACCTATACACACACACACACAGACACACGCATACTTGATAACCCCCTTCAACCCCCACAGCTGTAATGTACTTACCTGTGTTATAAATACTCCCATAGGAGTGAATGGGTCACATTGCTATCATATCTAATGACTCCTGCTGTTAATTATGCATTTTTTTGTTCTCCCTTGTTGCACTGTCTTCCACTGACCATCTACCCCCCCCTCCCAAAAACATCATTATGATACAGTGTTCCCCTGGTGGGAACTCTACAGCTCATGCATTCCTGGAACAATGCTAGAACAAACCAGGGGTGGAACTACTCTATGCTCAGATGGACAAGATTTTTACTTTTAGCCATACCAGTTATCTTACACATGGCTTCAGTGTTGGGGTGTCAAGGGGTGCAATATGGGTTTGGCAATGTATTTGTCAGCTGTTGAGATTATGTAATCAAATATCCTTGCTCCCCTTCCTTTCTGAACAGGATTTCAGCATAAGCCTTATTCTCCGTTGCTGAGCCTACCACATACCTCTCAACCACTTAGAGCAGGAAATCTGGACAAAGCCATAAATAAGAGAGAGAGAGAGAGACAAAGGCCCCAAAACAGGGACAAATATTGATAGAATAACAGGTTTTGCATTAGCATGAATTTTCTAAAGGATATGAAGTCTGAAACTCAAATATCTGTCATCATTGTATAACTTCAGTCTTTAATGAAGTATCACTAATTTGCCAAAAAAACACAATTTCATGAAAAAATGGACCAAAAATATGAGGCCAAAATCTGGACATTCTGCAAAAATCTGTACAGTTGAGAGGTATCCCTACCATCAGTCATGTGCTCAGTTATGACCCCCTCCCTGAAGAAGACAAGCAGGTACTATTCCGTTTCCTTCCTGTGTCATACAGGGAGAGGGGGCTATAGCTTGCAAGGAAGTGGTATGGTGATTTGAATGTGGAAAAGCTCAAGTGCATATTCCAATTTGACCACCCTTGAGGTATATTTATTTTTGATGTAAATTGAGACTACTCCACCTTTAATCCCTGCCTGTGTAGTACTTGGCCTAAATGAGTGTAAGGCATTATAGCCTTGCAGTGCTGGGTGCTCTCCATGGCTTTAAACCATGCCTCAATGACTGCACAGACATCAGCATTCTCTATGGTGATTTAAGCTTGTAGGGAGTAGAGTTCTTGTTTAGACTCCTGGCATTTAGCAGTAATACTGTTAGATTTTCTAGGATTTTATTTGCTATATCAGAAGTATTTTCAGTTTGGTTTTGCGTAAAAAAAGGCACTATGGTGGAGAAGAATGTTTTAGTTAACATTCAAATGCCTAGAGGGGAGAGGAATAGACCATCCCTTACAAAGTAGCTTGTACTATTCACCATCTCCTTCCATGCTGATAAATATTGCACCCCTTAGAATATCACCACAAACTAAGCCAATTATTAAGCTCAGTCATCTTCTGCTTGTATTATGACATCATTCTTGTTGAAGTTAGAACGCTGCTCAATGCTAGGTTCACACCAGCCCGGAACATCCATTCCAAGAGCTCCATGATGTCTGTCTTCATATGGTGTAGGAAGTGTGAAATATAGCTCAACAGTTTTTCGACAGTGTCCCTTCAATGACTATCTTGAAAATTTCATAATAAAAACAGTCACAGTTTGAATAAGTTAAAATGAATGGAAGAACTACCTTCCACTAAAATACACTACAAAACATGTAATTAATTTGTAAAAACAGCTAAATGTAAAATTTAAACAAAAAAAAAATACTGATGCCCATTACATAAGTACAATAAGGTACTTTGGTGTGTGTGTATGATGTCAATATTACCACATTCCTAGGGATTTTAAGGCACTTGCCCTTTGTCTAATGATTCAGAATACCCCTGTTTTACCTTATTGCGTACAAGTGTGGGTGCAAGTGTGTAGCTGCAAGTTCATTTTATTAAGAACAGATTTTGTTGAGTGCAAATTTTGCTACCTTTTGTCAGTTGCTGGGATAATTGATTTACATTATGGTTGCCTCTCATATGGATGTCTATAGCATAAATGTAGCTCTTTCACTTTGACTGTGGTTGTACAACCATGGTGCTAGTATATACCAAGTTTAGAGACAGGGATGAAGTTTTTGTGCTAAGGGATGTGAGTTGGGGGGGGGGGTAGAGCCCATCAAGGAAAAGAAAAAAATGATGTTATGTTCCAAGGTGTATACTACTGAGTTATGGATTTTAAATGTAAACCATATATTGCATTTTTGATAATGTGGGGTTTGACAAAAGGTAGCTGTCACTTAAAAAGGTGAATCAATGAAAACATTCATTGACTATTACAAATATAGTCATAAACATACTTATAAAAAAGTGAGAGAGAGAGAGACACACATATACACATTAGATACATAAATACACACAGACATTTATATTTATTGTGTGTGTATATGTGTGTATTAAATAGCATGTTCAACACAAGTGAGACTGTCTTAATGATTTAAGTAGTTTATTTACAATGCAAAAACTGCAATCTATTTTCAGTACAGGAAAGTCACTTCAAATTTACTTCAAACATAAAGGAAACACAAGAAAACTAAGTATGTCACTTACAAATAGATTCTTTTCTAAACGTCTCTCTGGGATCCTACAGTACACAAAGTTAATTTTTAAATGCTGTAACTCAAAATAATCTGCATGTACCCTCCAAGTATTTCCAAAACATAAGCTCCTGATAATTCCACAAGTAAAATCCTAGTACTGCACAGGTAAAGCCTCAGCTTCAGTAACTCCAGAGGTAAAGCCACAGCTGCTGTTACTGCACAAGTAAAGCCTCAGCTTCTATTACTACACAAGTAAAGCCTCGGCTTCTGTTATTCCACAGGTAAAGCCTCATTTTCTGTTACTCTACAGGTAAAGCCTCAGCTTCTGTTATTCCACAGGTAAAACCTCAGCTTTTGTTACCCCACAGGTAAAAACCACAGCTGCTGTTACTCCACAGGTAAAGCCTCAGCTTCTATTGCTCCACATGTAGCGCCACAGCTTTTGTTAGTCTACAGCTAAGGCCCCTCAGCTTTCATTACTCCCCAGGTGAAATCACAGCTTCTGTTACTCAACACGAAAAGACACATCTTCTTTAGGTTATAGTTCCAAGAGTTTCCACACTTGGTCTTGCAAGTGCTATTCCAAGAGAAGCAAATGTCTTTAAGCAGCTTCAGGCCTTTCTTTTAACAGAATCTATAGTTTTTTTTTACATCTGAATGTAAGAGGGGTAAAGCTAGGACAAAAACTCTGCAGATACACTGGGTAGTAGGCACCCTAGAAAAGGGCAGTGCAATACTGTCTCAGGCATAACTTCTTCTTTCAGTATAACGGTTTACTGTTTTATGCATTTCCAGCCAATTCTACATAGAGAAAAATACACATTAAAAACCCGATTTTCTCGAAGAGGGGTAAAGCTAGGAAGATGAAACTCTAAAGGGACACAAGGTAGCATGCACCCTATAACAGGGTACTGCAATACTGGCTCTGGCATAACATCTTCTTTCAGTATGACCATTTAATGTTTTTAGTTTTCCCTATGCATTTCCAGCCTATTCTACATAGAGAAAAATACCCCTTGAAAAATGATTTTCTCCAACAGGGTAAAGCTATGAGGTTGAAAATCTACAGGCACAGAGGGAAGTATGCACTCTACAAAAGGGTACTGCAATCCTGGCTCTGGCATAACTTATTTTAGTATAATGTTTTTAGCTTTCCCTTTCCCTTTACATTTCCAGCCTATTCTAAATAGAAAAAAATATCCTTGAAACCTTGATTTTCTGGAAGAGAAGTAACGCTAGGAGGCTGAAACTCTAACAAGTACACAGGGTAGTATGCACCCTAGAAAACAGCACTACAACCCTGGCTGTGGCATAACTTCTTTGAGTATGACCATTTACTCTCTCTAGCTTTCTCAATGCATTTCCCAGCCTATTCTACATACAGAAAAACACCCACTGGAAACCTGATTTGCTACTAGTGGGGTAAGGCTAGGAGTCTGAAACTCTACAGCTACACAGGGTAGCATGCACCCTACAAAAGGGCACTGCAATCCTGGCTCTGGCAGAACTTTTTTCAGTATGAGCATTTACTGTTTTTAGCTTTCACAATGCATTGCCAGACTATTCTGAATAGAGAAAAATATCCCATGAAAACGATTTTCTCAAAGAGGGGTAAGTTAGGAGGCTGATACTCTACAGGTACACTGGGTAATATGCACCCTATAACAGGTTACTGCAATCCTGGCTCTGCTTAACTTCTCTTTCAGTATGACAGTTTACTGTTTTTAGCATTCCCTATCCATTTCCAGCCTATTCAACATGGAGAAAAACATCACCTGAAACCTGGTTTTCTTCAAGAGCAGTAAAGCTAGGAGGCTGAAAATCTATAGGTACACAGGGTAGTATTCACCCTACAAAAGGGCACTGAAATCTTGCAAAATTTCTTCCAGTATGACCATTTAATGTATTAGCTTTCCCTTTGTATTTCCATCTTATTCAACATAGACAAAAATACTCCTTGAAAACTTCAAAGATGTGTCCAAATCCAGAACGAATCACAACCTTGTACCAATTTTCCACTTTTAGTGCTTTCGTCAGCATGTAACAAATGACTTCAGAATACAACCATTCATCAACAATATCCCAGAACAGGAACAAGACACAGACAAGGAAGTGATGGAAGGTATCTCAGGAGGTTAGCCTGGGAAACTAGAAACACTGAATACAGTAATTGTTCTTGCTTAATATTTGGTGTAATGGGATTCTAGAAAACAGGTCACACATCTCTCAAACAGGTTGGGTACACATAAATGTGGAAGCTGTCATTACTGTGTTAACATCAAGGAAGGTGAGAAAATATATTTGAAAAGTAGAGGAAAAAATTATCACCACTAAAGGATTTGCAAATTGCAATACCTGTGGCTTGGTTTACATGGTGACCTGTGAGGCATGTGATTCCTTTTATACTGGGAAAACCGAGAGAAGGCTGAGACAAAGGGTGTATGAGCACCTATATGATGTAATGAAGGAAAACACCAACAACGCATTGTTTAAACATACTTTAACATGTAAATCTGCAAAATTCCTATTCTTCATCATAGAGGTAACCCCCCCCCCCCGATCCCAGGGGTGGTCCTTGTGAGGCCTCTTTAGAATACAGAGAGTTATTTTGGCAATTAATGCTTGAGGCTAGCAGTCACCCAGGTTTAAATGAAACGATCTCTCTAAAACCTGTATTAAAGTTGAGATCAGCCAAGTTGTAGTCACTCACCCATACATCAGTTGTAGTTATATATATATATATATATTTTTTTTTATACACACCTTAATATTTTTCACACATACATTTTTATATGTTTTTCAAACATTTTGTAAACAGGTACTTTTTTATGTATTAATTAAAATGGCTTTTAAAGCATACAATATTTATTTATATTTATATACATTTTCACTATGTATTCTTGCCAGTAAAGTTTTTGATTCACCACTAGATGGTGATATTGTGGTACTAATTATGTTGAACATCTCTATGCATTTAAATATATATATATATATATATATATATATATATATATATATACACACACACACACACACACCCCCGGATTCATGAAGCTCGGCGCAAGGCCGGTGTAAGGCTTGCGCCGGCCGTGCGATGTATATATGGAGTAGTAGCACCATATGCATATTAATGAAGGCGTGCAGCCGCCACAGCCACGTGCATAGGAAACGTGCGCGAGTGCATGGGGCGTAACGAAGTTGTGGAGGGAGGCGTGTCAATGTCGGCTGTCGATGAGCAACCTAAACTGCTGAATATTATAGTCCGCCTGCAGTAATAATCGCACCTATCAGTGTCCGTGGAGACTGAAACATATACAAAGCATGCAAGATAGTCCCTGCGAACAGAAAATGAAGAAGCAAACACAAATGCACGATAGGGAATAACAGGTCCCTACCCTTGAACAAATGACAGAAAAAACGTGTGCCCGTAGTCCAATGTAGTGTTGATAGCTATACCATGTGGAAGTGAAACATATCATATGCTAGGGCGCCGCCAGGAGGTACGTCCAGCCCAATGGAGAGGGTCACCAGCTGACCCATAATGTGAGGGAGGGTACATAGCTGTGCAGATGTGTCCATAACAAAATACACGAGGAGAAATGTAGATATATGTAGTGACTATGTCCGAATCATATCCCACAAGGGATGTAATAGTCACATACAAAAGGTATGTCTGTATCCCACATAACAAATGTGATAGGGAATAGAAGACACATGTAAACGAATCAGGAGCATAGAAACAGCTACAACAATAAGGACACATGTAGGCCGAAAGGAACAGTATGACCCGTACCATCGACTAAGAATACCACCTGTCCCACTTTGCGAGCGACAGTACCGCTGTGGCCAGATGTGTCCTGACACAAGCTTGTAAACATGGCAAATGTGCAGAGATTATAGGACATAATAATCCCTCAGATGTCATGTAATAGTGGCATTAAACAGTTGTTCTCCACACATATATTACATAAATGTCATAAGAAAAAGAATAAGCCACCAAAATGCTACAAGACTAAAGCTTAGATATAGGCAAGAGCTGTAAGTTCTATCTGCCGAACTGACCGTGGGTATGTGTCGGCATGTAAAATGTGTTGTGTCCACCGCAAATGTTACATTGTGGCCAATTGAAAAGGTGGAAACAGTACCGTAGACTGTGGGGAGGCATTGTCCACAACAGTCGGATATGTGGAAGGAATAGCATGGACATAGGAAAAGGTGCCATCCCCCCAATGAGTACAACAGGTCTGCAAAACCCGGGAGTCATCGGTAGAAGCCAAACTAGTATGTGACACAGCCGAACGGGTAGTACCCGGGTATACCAACTAAGTAATGAAAGTGAAGTATGGGCGTGTACCTATGTGTGTGAGGGATAGCATGTGGGAAGCAAACATGGCAGGGCAGTCCACACAACCATAAAGGTACCCGACACCTGTAGGGCAGTAAATGTGTTACTCTGGCCGTGTCATGGCCCAACAACAAAAGTAGTGAGCGATCGGATGTGAGTAATTTGCATGTGAGGGGTGGATGGGTAATGGTAAAACCCGCAAAGGCGATACTGTGTCGTATGCAGAAAAGGTGAACCAGAGGTATAGGAGGGGGCAGCGGGTGAAGTGGACATAAACAGAAACACATGGAGAAACAGCTGCAAGACAAGCAGACAGGCCATAGTGTAGAACACAATCCCACAAACATATGTATCATGTAAATGTGCGATCAAAATGTATAGATATGTCACCATCACATACCCACAGGTTGGTCCTGATGGAACTGGCCATAACAAATGCAACACACCTGGCTACATAATGGGCTACCCAACATACCCTCCACATCACACAACCCACCCCCATAACAGAACGTCCACCAAATCCACCCGTACGTGGCCCACTGGCTCGTTGCAGACACAGCTACACATACCGACCCCTACGCATATGTAGTAGGTATTGTCACCCTAGGCAGTGTCAGGATAGTAAACCATGTACTCCCTGCATGTTAAACCCCCTGCACATTTTCATAAATCCAAAATACATTTCGATATCGTTTTTGTGTGGAATGGTCCAATTTCTGGAATATCCCTTACGGGATAAGTAACCTGTGTAAATAGTAGAATGGGTATGATGACAAGATGTCCAATCCTGTAGATATCTGGACACAACTCAGAACGTGAAGTAGAGGTCCAAGACACTGTCCAGACCTGAGTGGTCATGCATAACCTAGTACCCAGGACAACACACCTTCCCGTGACGCACGTGTCCCCACACAAATATGCGGGAGAATATATTGCACACTTGCATAGTGGCAAACAGCAGAAGGGTGAGAAGACACCCAACATTAACAGGATAACCCTGATGAAGTGTGAGGGATACCTAGTGTGTGCCGGCGTGACCGACCATACCTGAAAACCTGTGTGAGCTAGATATCTGGACAGAGCCGTGAATACAAGTGAGACAAAGGTACAACAGCAGGTACAATATGCAAAGATAGCTGTTAGAAGTTATTCATTTATGTGCAGTCTGAGTACCCGGGAAGTCCACTGGGTGAAGAAGTGCCCAGTAATAGCGGAGGCCCGGGTAGAAAAGCTCCACAAGCAATACAAGGAAATAAAGGCTACATAATGTTAAAGGTAAAATACAAGAGTAAAAGGCATACAGTCAGGAAATACACATGCATAAAATGTGCATAATAAGACAGTGCAAATCCAGAGTTTTGTAGTGGTAATACAGAAATTTACAACAATGACATACTTGGAGTCAAGTGAGTGTCAGCTAAGTCTGGTTAAGCTGGAGGGTAGAGAGGAGCAGGAGTTTGGAGAGCTCAGAGGAGTGAGATCCCTAGAATGTATAACAGGTGCAAGCAGGAATATAGCCATGTGGATGGATAAACATAGATATATCATAGAATGACAGTTTACACAATGGCATTAATGTCCGGAGTATGAAGTCTGAAACTCAACTGTCTGCCAGCACGTCCCGACTTCTGTCTCTAATACCGAGCTACTGCCATGCCAGAACACAACAGCGTATTACAGAGGTTCGTACCATATCACTCAACTGTCCAGATATTCGCAGAATGACCAGAGTGTTGGCTCATATTGTTGTGTGCCTCCGACAATCTGCGTCTGTCCAGTAAATAGGTGTGGATTGACGTCACAAAATAATGAGGATCAAGTATAACACTCCACATTCCTGCAGAAGAGTCATGATAATGCAAAACCTAGTATTCTACCAACGTTATAAGCTTGTAAGGAAACTAGTTAAAATGTGTCTCTCACTCTCCCCATCATGTAGGGTTTGCGCAGATTTGTTGCTCAAAGAGGTTAAGAGGTATGGTCCATACATATGTACAGTAACAACCCATGACATTTGTGTAATGTACAACTGCATACCTGTAGTCACATCATGTCAAAGAAAATAATCCCCGTATGAATGAATACAGGTAACAGTCAAATGTGAATAGGAAACAACCCCCCCCCCTCACCGTGGAGTATGGACCATAACAACCCCACCCATAATATGTACAGCCAATAGAATAAGCTCCTGATAGGTGCCCAAACACCTGTGTCTATAAATACAGGTAAAATGTTCATAATAGGGAGAAGCTCCCTGTCCACATGCTTCATCTGACATTTGAACTCGGCCAGGGAAGTTCTGTTCACCAGGCGGACAAGCCTATACCCAGATCACTACATGAACACCCTGACAATCAGAAACATGTATGTGATACGACTATATGCCCTGGTGTTCTGCGTATCCTCAGAGTGATTAACAATGCAGCTGGGGTCCACAGCAGTAGGCAATAGGGAATGTGTAATATGTAGTACCGCGTTTCTCACAGCAGGGGACTGGATGCCTGTGGTGTAAGTGAAGCGGTGAGGCGTATGTTGATGTAGCTAAGTACTATGGGTATGCATATCAATGAGGCAGAACAGCAACAGAATACTGTTTCCGGCATCCGTCCAATGTGAATGCAGTCCTGGTTGACCTACGACCACTGCAGATATCCCTGTAAAGTGTAATGAATGCATTTGTGCTGTACACACAGTTAAATACGTAAAGGTGAACCGTGTGTTTCACACCAGTCCATAAACCGGACTACAGATATGTAAGTGTTACGGTCAGAAGTATGAAAGGCTACGCAAGCACACATATCTATTAAACAGATGTAACCCACAACATGTATATGCAAGTGCGCCTGCGCGTGTGTGATCCGCTCACAGCATAGTAAATGAATGCCGTTTCCCCCACATTATATATACATGGCTCAAACCTGTTAACCCCGTAAAGTAGGAAACCGGACAAAGCCATGCAAACTACTGGTACAAATAGGGACAATCCCCAGATGTGTGCCAGAACAAACATAGAAAGTGGATAGAATAATGGGCGTGTCAGTAGCATGGATTCTCTGAAGGGTATGCAGTCGTAACCTGAACTGCTTGCCAGTATTTCACAACGTAAGTCTTTAATGAAATGCCACTAAATTGCCAGATAGAGACAAGGTTATGAAAAACACACAGAAGATAAGAGGCAACCAGCTGTACATTCTGCGACAATCTGTACAGTGGAAAGGTATGGTATGGATATAGATATATGTGTATACACATAATCCACAGACATAAACCAAAGCAAATTATGAAATGAGGACTGTACATGTGTATATATGTATACACAACAAACATATGTCCCGTAGATATGACATATGCACATAAATAGGCCATGGCATAGCTATTATGGGTAGACAAACAGACATGCACGAAAGGTGAATAAACCGCTGCTTTCCAAACCATTGGCCAGAAAGTGACAGTCCGGCAAGTTCTACACTTTAAACATGAATATAGGTGTCCATTGCAGGACCCCAAAAATTGATCCATACGTAGTGTCAACCGTTATTGACTCAAAAGAAGTGACCTCAGCAAATACGATATAGCTGTACATGCAACAGTAGCAGGTGCAAGGGTAATAACACGTGTCGATAGAATATATGACGTACAAACTGATATCCGGAGAGTGGGGAGTGCTTATAAGTGTCTCCACACTTTAGTACTGCTCACATTAAACATGTGTAATGGGTACTGTTGAGGGGTGTCAGGTATGGGAATCATGGGTATGCAGAAATGGGCCTAGGTGTTGTTTGGCACAGATTTATTAGGTCCGCCCCGTGGGAGTGATGTGGGTATAGCACACACCTATATTCTCAATAATGGGGCAAACCATCTACTGGATATTGCGTAAACCATTGTGAGAATATGCAGGGACCTATATCAGTGTCATGTAGGCGATTATCATGGATGGACATGCGTACGACCAAGATGGTAACCATACCTGGCAAACTGTCAGAATAAGACAGCTGCACTAAGGCATAGTACATGAAATACAAACAGGGACTATATTAGATATACCCCAGACAAAGTCAGAACGTTGATAGAATACTGGCGTAGTCAGGAATACGAATGTTATGAGTGTTACTAATCATGACATAGAAATGTCAGTCACTATTATCTAACCGCACAGTTCATAATGCCTTGCCAGTAATTTACCAGAAAGGCACATTATTATGACAAATGTAACAAGAGCAAAGGTCAAACGTCAGGGCATTTACCCATAATTTGTACAGGTGAGAGGAATGAAGGTAACCTGTCCAAAATACATGTACAGAACTAGTGATACTAGGTGGACAGGTGAGAAGAAAGACGTCAGGACAAATGACAAAACATGTACAAGTCATAAGCATGTACTTCGACAAATATGAATGACAACATATGCCCTGTGAAAGTCAATGTGGAAGGTTAATAGACTCAAAAGAAATGTGTCCCTCAGGGACCGTCACAATGTCCAGTCCCCCATACTCGTACGTGAGCTCTGCCACTGACGGAAAGCGCAAATACCGGCGTACACATAAGGTACATGATAGAATAATTAGTGTGGATAAGCACCTGTTGGCCTTTGTGAGGAATACAACCCTCTGGGTGGGTGTGTCCTGCAATATAAATGTAATGGCATCTGGCCTGTGATGCCGCCATACAGTGTGTGTATTGGTGTCAGAAAATTGATATCTTGTATCAGAAACATACTCCGCAACTGTACAGATTTACGCAGAATGTGCAGAGTTTTGCCTCATATGTTTGTTGTGTCCCTCTTAAAATCAGTACCATTCTGGAAAATTCCTGAGAACTGAAGTCATGAAATAATGACAAACATGTGAGTTTAACACACCAAATCCGTCAGAAAAGTCATACTAATGCAAAACCTATTATTGTGTCAACTATCTACGTTTGTAAGAGCAATATTTAAATTCTGCCCCTGTGTGTCCCACTATCAGTTAAGGCTTTGTCCAGATGTTTGCTCTAGGAGGTTGAGTGGTATGATCAGAAACAGATACATGTGTGAGGAAACAGCATTATTGACTGCAAGATAACTCAGAAGGTATGAAAAGCGCTGCAGTAGGACGTTCAGTATTGTCCGCAGGTATGTGCTGACATGTCAAATGACACAGCAGTCTACATGAAGTACCTATAGGGCTGTCACCTTTACAAATGATGATAGTGGGACATACCCACAGCCATGCACACAGCACAAATAGACATACACACAGAAAAACTAGGCCATGATACATGAAGCCTCCGGCGTGTACGAGTAGAGTGAGAGTACAGCAAGGATAGATGTCTGCCAAGCTATACAGCAAACACCTGTAAGGGCATGTAACACCGCCCGTAACTAACGTTAACGCGGACAATGTTGGGATTTGCAACATACCCCATTGGTATGTGAAAGCTATGCAAATATGCGATACATGAAACAGTCAGCTGTCCATGCAAGAGCAGAGTTATGTGCAGAAATCATATATATATATATATATATATATATATATATATATATATATATATATAGACATACACACACACACACGTGGCAGACTTGTGAGCAGAACACGAATGTAACCACTGTACCACACAACAGCATTACGCAGTGACAGAACGTGCAACCGTGATTAGTAGATCACGGCAATCACACAGGCATACGTCTATCCTGTAGACAGCGGCATCAAAGGCAAAGACGCTGCACAGATGTTATGGTGAGTGAATACTGTAAAAGCAATGTACTGTTGTCATGCAGCTGGAAACACACACTTGGCAGAGCTGGGAGTCGAACATACACCTAACTACCCTATCACACTACAGCATGACGCATTTACAGAACGCGCTACCGAGATTACTAAACACAGCAGTCCCACAGGCATTCTTCTAGGCGCGTGTCGACATCCGCAAAGGCAAAGACGTCAGCAGGATATATCTGTGGTGTGAAGTGTCTGAAAGCATAACCTGAGTCCCCAGGCACACGGGAGCATGCACACACACAAACACACACACACACACACACTTGGCAGGGCTGGGAGTCGAACATACACCTAACTACCCTATCACACTAGAGCATGACGCATTTACAGAACGCGCTACCGAGATTACTAAACACAGCAGTCCCACAGGCATTCTTCTAGGCGCGTGTCGACATCCGCAAAGGCAAAGACGTCAGCAGGATATATCTGTGTTGTGAAGCGTCTAAAAGCATAACCTGAGTCCCCAGGCACACGGGAGCATGCGCACACACACACACATACACACACTTGGCAGGGCTGGGAGTCGAACATACACCTAACTACCCTATCACACTAGAGCATGACGCATTTACAGAATGCGCTACCGAGATTACTAAACACAGCAGTCCCACATGCATTCTTCTAGGCACGTGTCGACATCCGCAAAGACAAAGACGTCAGCAGGATATATCTGTGGTGTGAAGCATCTAAAAGCATAACCTGAGTCCCCAGGCGGACGGGAGCATGCGCACACACACACACACTTGGCAGGGCTGGGAGTCGAACATACACCTAACTACCCTATCACACTACAGCATGACGCATTTACAGAATGCGCTACCGAGATTACTAAACACAGCAGTCCCACAGGCATTCTTCTAGGCGTGTGTCGACATCCGCAAAGGCAAAGACGTCAGCAGGATATATCTGTGGTGTGAAGCGTCTAAAAGCATAACCTGAGTCCCCAGGTGGACGGGAGCATGCATGCACACACACACACACACACACACACACACACTTGGCAGGGCTGGGAGTCGAACATACACCTAACTACCCTATCACACTACAGCATGATGCATTTACAGAACGCGCTACTGAGATTACTAAACACAGCAGTCCCACAGACATTCTTCTGGGCGCGTGTCATCATCCGCAAATGCCAGGACGCCGGCAGGGATTGTATAGAGAGTGTACGATCAGACATAGTGCTGTCCCACGGTAGATGTACACAAAAAAACACGGCAGTGGTGTACTCGGGGCAACTCTACATGTATGGAGCACTACAACAACAATACATAGACACAGTACGCACCACAGACAGTACACCCTTCAAGATAGTCACCCAGTGTGTACTCGGTAGGCATCCATCCTGACGTTGAATACGGAAATCTGTTGTCTGGATGACCACCATGGCAATACAGGATGTCAACGGCCATGTCCATGCACAGTGGGACATCACCGACACAAGGTGTCATTGGCTATGGCCGCACAACTGGTAATATACGTCAGTTCGGACTGTACTGTGTGTCGATCTACACAACGGCGTACTGGGCATGCTCACACACTTAGCTGTTGCAAAGGGCCATCTTGCATGCAGATGGAGTGTAAACACGGAAGGTCTCAGTTTGGACTGTACCGTGTGTCCATCTACACAACTGCGTACATGGACTGTACTGTGTGTCCATCTACACAACAGCATACTGGGCATGCTCACACACTTAGCTGTTGCAAAGGGCTGTCGTGCATGCAGATTGAGTGTACACACAGAAGGGCACAGTACAGAAGGGCACAGTAAGGTATAACTGTCCTCACGCACAGGGCGGTCACACACATGCAGTGACCTGTACACACACAGCTGCCATCACAGCTGTCACAGGTGCAGGTCACACACGTACACACTGCAGTGTACAATGTAGCTGTCAAGTCATCACCATGTCGTCGGTGCAGCAATACACAGCCTTACAGTACCACAACACCATGTGACACATGACCACTGGGCTGTACAGAGGTGTACACCAGCTGTGCAGAGTACACATGTACCGACAGGGATCTAACAGGTGTTATGCATTGCAACGATACCAGTATACATGAACAGGTCAGCTCAAGACATACCACGGCCCTTACACAGCTGTGACACAGGACTGTTGCTGTACACCAATGAACACACGTCTGGATATGTCATACATGTGATTGTGTGGATGTGTGCATGGACTGCACACACAACACATACATACATAGCATAGCCTTTGATGTACCCCATGCATAACAGGGGCCTAAGCAATGCTACGCACGCAAATGGAAGGTGGGTCCATGTCTGTTGAATGCTCACACTACAGGGGGTAGCAATGTTGACTGGGACACATACCCTTGTACTGGTCGCCTGTGACACCCGTGATATCATACCACAGTCCATGTGTTATGTATGTCAACACACATCCAACAATAGCAATGCATACAAACATAGCAACAGGAGACACACGTGACATCTGTACTGTGCATGCAGCAACCATGCATGTGCAGTGGCCGATGTCTGTAACATAGTTGCACCTAACTATGACATGCAGTTGCAATACAGCCCCATCATTGACACCTGTATACGGTGACATACAAACAGCATGTATGGAGGGATGTGTGTACATAAAGTGGTGAACCACCTGTGTAGATGTATGTGTGCAGGGGGTGGCTCACAGTTGTGTCACACACCATCCTATCATGCCATGTGCAAACAGTACGCTATGTCACTGTTACGTGACGGTGCTGACATAACGCATACACAGCGGTCAGGTGTTACCAACTATATGTCACATGGCACCTGTAACACCTACAACCTCCCGTGTGCATATAGCAGCACAATTGCCAGACATAGCGTTGGTACACATAATGCAATCAATACTGTTGCATGTCTATCAAATGTGTCATCATATGGCAGGTGCATCATTCCCAGCACTGCCATGTGTGTCCAAATGTGTGATCAGAGATGCCACATATCATGGGGATTATGTCCCAGTTGTTACACATCCCTGTACACCATTGTAGAGATCTGTACATACGTCAGTGTGGGAAGCATGACGTTGGCCGGTGTGGTGCATCACACACGTCGGCTGTCCGTATACACATGTGTGGTCACCACAGTGTGTGTGTATGTATGTATGTATGTCTGGTGCTTGGTGTGAGGGTGTATGCTAATGTACAGTGAGAAATGATCACTAACCCCACGTGGTGACTAACCCGTAATGGTGATGCAGTGCACTACCCTGTTGATGCCATAGGTCCCAGCCATATTGGCTACCTGTGCATGTTCCTTCTCTGTGACACATTGTGTGGGTGCATAGTACTGTGAGGGTGATGACCACATAGGCAAGGGTCCCCACCTCAACACTATGGGGTGTGCGTTATAGTGGTGTACACCTCGTGAATGTGGCCATGTTCCCGTACTGTTACAGGGTCCTACTGCTACACAGTGTGGCCTCTAGCTACTAAGTGACACCTCACATCATCATTGGCCAGACCGCTCTGTACAACCCATGCACCATGTCACCATACCTCTAATGTGTCCTGCTATGTATGTCACGTCTCTGTCCACTGTAGCCTGTGCCACTGACCACATGCATCAGGTGCAGTATATGTGCGGACATCTGTGTCATGTTGGCATTTCCAACAGTCAGGTTGAGGGTACATGTAGCATGCTGATATTGCCAGACGTGCCTGTGAGTAATCCACAGTTACACGTGGGGGACTGCTACCTGTAGGCACATGCAAGTACACCACAGGAGGGAACCAGGGTATCACTACCAACATGGTGCTACAGATGTAACCGAGACACATACCGTGAACACATCACAATGCATGCTGCACCTGAACTACATGGTATGACCGGTGCATGTCGACAGTACACAACCTATGTCACATACACATCTCTCAGTATTCACACACAACCACTGCAACATACACATCCCTCACTATGCATACACAGGTAATATTACATACACCTCTCACTATTCTGTTCACCCTATGCATCAGAATATTTGAGCATATCCCTGCACCGATGGTGTGGATGACAGGGATGCGGCACAGGCTTCATCATATGCACAAGGTGATATGTTTGCCAGGAGCATAGGCTGCACCAATGGATGACATCATGTGTGTGTGTAAGGGCCGGTGATTTGATTGGGCATGTCTGTTCAGAATGCATGTGGATGTTGTGGAACCCTACAGTTATGTTAGCTGTGTGCGTGTATGTGTGTACACAGTTCTGCCATTTGTGAGGCCTACACGGGGTATAATTGACAGTTCCAGATTGTACAGACCAGGTTGTACAGCTCACTGTGTCCGTCCACGGCCACGTGACCTGTGCCTGCCTGGGGTTGCACGGGCACTACCAGGTGGAGGTACAGATTGGCTACTGTCAGACGACACATGTCCGCTGGAACCGTGTCCCTGCTGAGAACATCCAGGGCCACGTCCACTGCTGTGTCCTGGTGTGGACAGCGCAGCACCAGCTGCACTGCTACTGCTACCGGCACTATGGGAGCGGGCATGTGAGGTGGCACGCTCACGTCGACCTACACTAGGTGGTGTTGCTGGCCTACGTCCACGTGGCCTATGCCTCACTCCTACCAGATGTTCCAGCACAGACAGCTCACGCTCATGGATTGCCATGGTCAAGGTTTCCGACCATGTCACCCAATCACCTATCCAGAACATCAGCAATCTGCTGTTGAGCATTTGCCAATGCCTGGATGTTGTCATTTAGGGTATGGATAGCAGCCCTCCGCAGCCTCTGCCCTTCTCTGTTCTGCCGTTCAGCACGTGCCTGTGCCGCCATTACAGTCTGGAACATGCGTCTGGTGATACCAGCTGCTGCGATCTGTCCTGCAGGTGCATGTCTGCCAGAGGTCCTCCTACGAGCAGCACCAGCCACATGCCTGTGTGGCACATCTGCAGTCATTACACTAACACCATGGTGTGTAGACACACCTTCTGTAGCCACCACACGTTCCTGTTCCACGCTAACAGACGCTGACTGTCCTTCCTCTATGGCCACTGGTGATGCGGTATGTGTTGGCAGCAGAACTGTGTGCAGGGAAGAGAGGGACATAGCTGGGATGGTAACCATTGGCACAGATTCAGCCCCTGACAACCCTGCCTGTACCTCATGCATATGTTCATCACCGCTAGTATCTGTGGGGACACTGACATCAGATGGACCGCAGGAGGGTAACGCACCTACATCACCTGTGAATGCAAAGAAATACTCTAAAGTACAATAGACACAGACACGCACAGACACAGACACACACACCCACAGACACACAAACACACACAGACACACAGACACACACACAGACAGACACAGACACACACACAGACACACACACAGACACCATGCATGTGATTTGACAGATGGCATGCAGCATGCCTGTGATACAGCAGAGGGCATGCAGCTCAGACATTAATAGTGTTAGTAAGCATACCTCCCTCGGGTGCACACTACAGCAAGCAGGTGTCATATCAGTAGCCATGCAGTTCACACAATCATGGTAGTATGCATGCATCCCTGAGATACACCATGTGGCCCAGAACAGGATAACAGTACACATGGCTGACGTGACCTTGACATGTAATCTGCTGACATGTGCATTAACATGCATACATGTCTGACACAATGGTGTCCTGACACATGTACAGCATCATAATGGGCTTCACATTGCAGTGTTGTCTGTATGCCCTACAGATAGAATGCATGTTTAGCAAATGTGCATGAGCATGGGAGGGTAGTGTGAGATGTCTACATTGCTATACAGTGTGAAGTACGAACACTGTGCCATTGCATGGCATCATGAAGCATCTATATTGCTGTAGAATGCATAATATGTACACATTGCATAGCCATAACTGCATGTTATGACACAGTCGTGAAGTTCAACAGATCTTATATGGTAGACTTCAGTGACACCTCCAGTAGCTGTGCACAGGCTTTTAGGATGTCCAGTGTACCACATCAACTGTATAATCGGTCAACTAAGGCTATAATTGGACCATGTATGGACAATGTGCAACAGGGTGTATACACATCCCATCTACTTGTGTGGCTACATGTCTCTGGCCATCCCCCATGGCCATGTGTGCACATGTGTTGGCCAAATGTGTGTGATGGCCATCTATCTCACATGTCTGTGTTGTCCCATATGACATACACCCATAGATGTCAGATAGGTCACAATCCACAGGGCTATGCAGACAATGGGTTGTATGTTTGGTATTTGGGGTATAGGTCAAGCGATAGTGTGACAATATTGCAGACAGAACAGTACGTGTCTGGGACATGTCAGGTGGCACATCACAATGTGTGCACCCAATGCAGGGGCATATGACACAATGGTGACACCTGTGGGCTGCCCATATCACAGCTCACTCTGTGGTACTGTGTGCGTACCACACATGTTGTTCCAATGCATACTACATATGCCTCCATTGTAGAACACCTCCACCATTGTATGCACAGCTGACCACACATGTCGCAATGACAAGTACTGTGGTTTTAAGTCGGTGTATCATTTTGTTTGTATATATTGCACATGGGTGGCCTGTGTGAATGATGGGTGATGCGACCTGTATATTGTGACTGGAACAAACATCAACTGTGCAAGTGTTAACTGGCCACATGGCAAATAGATCCACACTGTAACATGCCTGATACTGGTGACAGTCTCACCTGCAACGGACTCATGTCTGTGCGGCACGCCAGAGGTACCTGTATAGGGGTGACACAGCAGTATGAACATTATCCATGACTGTATGACAGCCACAGGGTGCACTGTGCATGTTAACACATTCACCTGTGTAATAGCATATAGTATGCACATGTGTGCATACACAGAGTAGCATACTGTAGTATGCAGCATGTGTGTCCACATACCTTGCATATGTTGTTACTTTACATATTGTACAGTGACACATGCAACTAAATGGGATATAATAGCCGTACGTGCAGTACTGACTTACCAGGCAACTCCAGGCTCATTGGTTGGGAGACACCCACCTCCATGATGGCAGCTAGTGTTTGTGGATGCTGTTCCCTGGGTATCCCCAGACTGGCCGGTAGCTCCTCGGTATGTGTGAGTGGGGGCTGGGTTGGTGGCCCACCACCTGTTCCACCTTGTTCCTTGGCGATTGCAGTGGTACGCTGTTTTGCATGTCGTATCAAGTCCATGCAGTGTCTGCGCACCTGCTGGTAGGTGCGGTTATGGCCACCCACATCGTTCACCCTCCTGCGTAGATCCTGCCACAGGTCATCCTGCTGCTGGGCATGCTGTGGCACATGGCTTAAGTCATAGTTCTCATGGTGCTGTGGGATGAGGACATCATCCTCCTGGCGTCTGTATGCTGGAAGGCGTGTACGGGGCATTATCTGTAAGACATAATGATGGTGACAGGTCACAGTTTCAGAGATTTACAGAGATACCGCTGCACATACATTTCTATGACATCTAGTACATCTGCACAGTTATCTTTGCAAAGCATCATGACACTGACACGACTGACGTGTTTGTGTCACACACGTCACACCCATTATGCATTGGATATCATAACCATATATGTGTGTCACCTCATTACAGTGTTCATACTCCATGTGAATGCTGTCTTGCTGTGGGCATGTCTATCTGCCTGCACTTGTGTTCTTACCTATCTGCACATGCCTGGCTGTGTCCACGGTAATGCTGTTGACCTTGATGCTGTGTATATGTCATATATCAACACAGACACAGCCGTAATGGACTTGAGCAGTGACAATGCACACATACGCATGGACACCTGTACATGCATGTGTTTTGCCATATACATCTACACAGCACTATACAACTGTTCAACATCCTGCCACGGATCGCCTGTGTTGCACATGTGATAGACATGGGACAATGGCTAGTCAGACGTCATTCGCAGGGATGGTTATCAACCATAGCATGTGCGGGCAAGGTTTCCAAGCTGTAACAGACAGCCATTATGCCACCGCAAGGTGCATCAGTGCCACATTACTGATCCAGTCAGTTGATAGTACATCTACCATGCGGCCATCACACCATGTATGACTGGGATGACATGTGCAGCTTTGATGGACAGGGTTGCATGGTATGGTGGGAGTATGTCACATATATGGCACAGGGATCTGTCCAGCCTGTGGCGATCCTAGTATTAGGACGGTGGCTGTCCATGACATATGTCTTACAGATCAGGATATGGACATGTAGCATGTCCATCATCATGGTGTAGCAAATGTCTTTCTGCAAGGTAGACAGCATGCTGCATAGTGGAGGTGAGGATTGTGAAGACTGGTATCGCCCATCCACGCATGGCCATTACCCCTTAAAGGTGGTATGTGATCCAATATTGGTCACCACAGTGCTGTATATGCCTGTCCAGTGATCTCCGTGCTCATGGATGGCACCCTGACATGACATGGGTATGTCATATGACTACCTAAGGGGCCTGGAGATGTCACCAAGTCAGGGGGTGCACTGCACAGCACCATCCCTTACACAGTGTCCATAATGTTGACCACAGCCTAGGTAGTAGTTAATGGGTACAGGGATGTTCACCTAGTGGTGACAATGCTGGTATCATCCATCAGACTGTGCACATATGTCACACACCTCACCCACACAGCCCATTCTGTATGTTGTTCACAACACTGACACAGCTATACTCATAGGTCATGGCCATTCACAGCCTTACATACACAGATGCCTAACATTTGTCTGTGTGGTATGGGCTACAATGAGGGTGGAGTACAACACATTAACCCTGTTCTACTGTAGCTGGCACTGGTGTGATATGCACATGTCACTCTTGCACCTTTTGTAGTTGTGAGTCTGTCAACAGGCCACTGGTGGAACACTCCTGTGACATACAAAGGTATTTGTAATCAAACATCCGTGCTGTCTTGTACATCTGTACTGCTAAGATCTACAGTGATAATGGTTCATGGACATGCACACCATACTCAGCGGGGTTATAGTGCGGTGCCACCCATAATGACTGTCATCACCACTTGTGGGTTGATATTATCCAACACCCTATCTGTATTGCATGGTCATGCTAGGCACTTGTTCAGAACTTGTGAGCATGTCATGAGCTACTGATTAATATAGCACCCATTCCACACCATTTCCCACAGGTACACTGGCTGTCCTACACTTCCCAGCTTGCTTATGGTACAACAGCTGTTGTACACACGTAACACACATATCCTGTGGGACATGGTTGTATATACAGGCATGTCTAACTGTCATGTACCAGTGCTACTGCCTGTCTATATGATGGATATGTCGTACATGTGGCAATAGATCAATTGTCTCATGTACACATTCAATGCTCACCTCCCAACATACGACACTACAGCCTGTGGGGGATGCACTTCTGCAGCCGTGCTAGGAGCATAGCTCTCAAGTGTACCTCATTACGAGGGACGTACCTCATTTGGGATCTTAAACAGTGCATGTTCCTCAAGATTCCACATTGAAATGGTCTTTCACACATTCATTGTTGGAAATTGTTTAACTGCTAGCCATGGCTAAATAGATGGGAATCATATTAATTCATTAGAATATCTTTTTTATACGTAAAACCAGACTATTTTAGCCATCATATGCCCTTCCTAGTTGAAGCTGTTAGTAAGCCAGTAGTAAGTGTTCCACGTTTTGCCCATTTGTCACACATTATGAGGGCTAATGTTCCTCATTTTGGGGACAGGAGTTTGACAGCTATGGCTGGGGGTAATGCTGTCACCAACCCTGACTGCACCTGACAGTCATGTGGGGATGTGTAACATTCGCAACACACCCCACCCATCACATAGTCTCACATGATCTCCACCACAGGCCACACCTATGAGGACAACTTGTGCAGTGCATCTCCATACTCTGTGTAGGCACCAGAGGTAGCCCCCATCACGGAAAACAACATCACCAACTTATAGCCCACAGACTCATGTGTGCCCATCACATACAGCCAATGGGGAGTTATAACATTCACAACACACCAGTCATAGGTGACTCTATAGGGAGTCACACTGCAGTTCCACACAGCAGGCTACACAAGGCGATAGTTGCTTACATCTTGCTGTCGGGTAACTGGTTCTGCAACATAACCTATGCACCCATGCCACACCTCACCAGGTACGATGTGACTGTCATTCTCCATGTTAGTGTGACTGCCCTGAGATGCCACTTCACAGACTACGTGTGCGGGGACATGCAATAACTCATCAGTCTTATAGCCCTGAGGGTGTGGGCCAAGCCCTGGGGAGCATTATGCATTCGTCCGGACATGATACCACTGTACAATGACCGACTGTGTCACTTCAACAGTTGCCTATGCTCCTATTGTCATTCCACAGGCATCTGGTATCTGTCCGCTTTGACTGACCTGGTCAAACACAATGCTGTGGCACAGATGACTTGCACCTGTCAGCCCTGGGAGTACAGCTCACATGTAAGGCTCTTGCTGTTTCTATACTGCCTGTCTTGCACAGTTTCCAATAACAGTCACCGGCAGAACGGGAACTGGCAAGCACGACATGGGGTCATGTGACACAATGCTTGCATCTTCCTCTGTGGCGCACGCAGGCAAGGCACACCTTATAATGCACCACTCCAATTTCTCTGCAGTGACTGGGACCTGCCTCTAGGCTCTGCAAAGCACACCTGCAATGACAGGTTATAGACAGACCATACCTTTCAGGCACATACCTGGACCGGCACACCCACAGCTGAGGGGTTCCCATATCCCACTATGTTGTGCACACATCCTGGCTAGTTACTTAGCACAATTCATCTGAGGTGCTCCACGTGCAACTAACTGTGTCCGGGACCGCTATACACATTGTAACAAGCTACAGATTCAACATCATACCCCACGGTTAACATACCTCATTTGTTGGTAAATTGGACAGTGGGGCTCAGACAGCTACTACTGATGTGTGACTGACACTACCCCACACTTAACTGGGATAGCCACTCATGTACCGACACATCCATGAGTCATAACCTCCACTCTGCTGGATCAACCCATACACACCACCTCCAAGACCAAAATTAACCTTGACATGAACACTACCACCATGTGACTGGTGTTACACACCTGGGGTTATCCCCTCATTGGTGGATTCCGAACATATGCTAATCAACCTTGTTAGCCACATCCTGGCACCACACCCATCACAGCATACACAGTACATGAGTACTACAACACCTACTACAGACATCTTCTGACAGCGGTTGTTAACGTCATGACACCCGTGCAGATGGACGATGCACACACAAATGCTGAAACATACCCCAGTGCACTTCATTAGCATGTACACAACTGCATGGATCATGTTATTCCACACAGAGCCATGATGGTACACACCAGATAACAGACGCCACTCTGGTGGTCATGTTCCATGGACATATGATGTACAACAACAGGTGTAGGTTGTTGCACAGTGGTGTACATTCCCATGGGTGGGGTAGCTCACTGGTCAGCCTTGGTAGGGCCACAGGATCCCTCATCACATACTCCAAGACTAGCTATGCAAACATTACTGCGACACATTCTGGGGTGTACCACCAGGCATTATGGTGGTATGTCAGTAGTCGATGGCAACAACCACATCTGCTGTCACATACAACAGTCACTCAGGAACATTACAGACCCAGGTGATGTTGGCAACATGCTGGAGAATGGATTCAATGCTAACATTACACCCTCTCACTCACTACAAGGCCACAATCCATACAGGAACATTGTGGTGTCCCTGCGGTCACACCTACACAGTACTAACCTGCACTCTATATGTCCTGGGACACTGGCCCCATATCAACTTCCAACGTCCCAGGCCGTGATGTCCACAAACCTCTGAATGACATGTCTCCCCACTAGGCCACCATATTCAGTAATAGCCTTGTTTCAGACATTGTAGCCCCTGAATGGCACACAGCAGCATTTATCACATTACACACAGGTGGCACCACAATGCACGAGTGGGACTATAGTCCTACACACCTGACTGGACTGTTCTGCATGGCTATGGGACACATCATCAAGGACGTCATTTACAGAGACATTGTTGGGCTCCCGTCCTTTCATGCCACCCGGGTTGGGCTTGTTAGGGACAGAGCATGGCCCCTACACCTGGTGGACTCCTTTCATACAGTTACCAGGGCAGTTGCTGATGGTACGGGAGTCCACACATCCTACATTGTCCTCTCATTGCCTTTCAGCACCATTCTCCATTCTGGTATTGACAACATACACATCCACCTGCACATCGTACCCTATGTCTCAGGATGTTATGTAATGTGGCTCATGGACAGGACACACACAGTGAGGCCAGCATACCATAGTACCTACTGCATTTCAGTTACAGTTGGCATACCACAGTCCTCAGTCATAGGGCCCCTCATGTTCAGTATATGCCTCCCTGCGGTACAGGCTAGCACAGGGGACTTTCCCTGCCTAGCTTTACAAACCCCTGCATACAAAGTGCCATGATTGCTCCACCAGCTGATACTGACTCCATCCATATGGGTGTCACTGTGACAGATACCTGATATGACTATCATGGCGTCAAGCTGCATGACACAAGGTGCATGAACATCACCTTTGCATTACACCATTCACCCACTGACTATCACATGGGTGGTAGTCCCCTACATACATATCACATTGTACATGTTTGCAGTACACACATGTCGCACCCACTCCTGTGGTTACCGTATTGCCACTGTGGCGTGGATATCCTTCTACGTGGCCACACTTATCTGTACTGGGTGTGTAGCTGGTACATAGGCACCCATTGTACCTCTGAACTCAAGACTTCTACACACATTCAAGGGTACACCACCCCATTTAGGGTGCACCTTACACAACAGCTACAGCTTTACATACCACAACATTAACACGCCATGACGTTTACTGAGCTCCGACAGTTTAAGTATGCGGCTGCACTACGGACACCACATCTGTACACATTTGCATACTACATACTCAGAGGTGACCTCTGCTGATCAGACAGGGCCCATGTCCACAACATTATTAATGGATATACTCCTCATACGACATAAGCAAAAGCCACTGTGAGCAACATGCTCATGGATATGTGCACACATGCCACAATGAGTGGGATGTGCTTGAGGGTTACATTCCCAAACCAGACACTCACCAGGCTTTGGAACATGAGTCCTATGTACATCACGCAGGGACACTCAGTAGCACTGTTCATGTGATACCTCCCTTGGTGGTTGGGAGACACATGTAGGCCTGGGATCACTGCAGTGGCTGTACTGTGCAGAGGTGCAGGTGACACATGGCTCTGCTGTTCACAGGACACTACCCTAGTGAGGTGCCACTGGTGTGAACACTGTAGTTGTGCTTACACATGGACTTGCCAGACTGCATAGTACCCCACTATGCACCTGTGAAGCTATTACATGTCCTTTGTGCATGGTTACTTGGTAGCCCTTCCATTTAGATTAGCTATCATGCTATTACAATGTCCCATGCCTACAAGCCATATGTATCCTGTTATTGTACATGCCAATAGATGATACCTTTGGTATGCATGATATGCCTGTTATGCTGTGTAGAATATCTGTCATATCTACCTACAATACTATACATTACACATATTTCACATAGTATCCCATAATGCAAAGCATACTTGCACAGCGGGACCACCTTAGATATGTCATTGATGTTATATGCCCATACACATGCGTGCTGTGACAGTATATCAACATATACTATCTCCTGCTATGGCACGTACTTGTTGGACATACCCTACCACTGACGGCGGGTTGTATGAAATTGTTCTGTTTAAAGCCCTCATGTAGCATCCCTTGTGGTGTCTGTGATGTGTACCTTGTGGCCCACTGCTGGACGCACAGTTTCTACAAGTGTTAGTATGCTCAGCAAGACATCACTACATAAATACCTTTTCCCACTTTATGCATTGAGGACACATTTAATTAATGCAAACCAGGCTATACATACAGTAAAACTAATTAATACAGATCATGCTATACATAACCTTACATATCGGGTGTGCTACATACCTTGTTATCGTTATGGAGTTTCGTCTCTATCTCTCTCACAGTGTTTCAACTGGTATTCGGTATGAGCATATGGTTTGAATGTCTGGCATGTCATCCTTATATACGTCGATACCTGTAACATGTGGTTTCATCCCACCAATTGGTGTTCCTGAGTGACTAATTACTTGCATATCAGCTGTGCAGCTACTCCATGCGACAACAGTGGGGTATAATTGAATTCTCCACTTGGGCGTTGCCTATTTGCCCTACCTTCGGGGAGACGGCCTGTATTGTGTTTTGTTATGTGTAATTGCAACTGCTATGCATGGAGACAGGTATACTTTGGATTCATGTCCCCTGTGGATTGTGTGTGACAGCTAGTGTATGTGGTTCAACATGTGGGTGTACCTGTCCTCCCAACGTCTGATAACGGACTATTGCAAACAAAATCTGTAACATCGCTGTTTGTTCCATTATACAACGCCTACAATTTTGCATGACTCCTTTAATTGTGTCTCACACACGGTATGTTGAGGGTTCTGCAGATGTAATTGACTGACTGGATGTTTGTGCTGCTATTACAGTCTGTATTGCTTTAGTTTCTATTGTGGGGGATGTCGGTGGCTGTACGTAGCATATACAGGTTTGTGGGGCTTGCATTTCTACATATTCCATATATATATGTGTGTGGGCTCCGTCCCTAATTAGAGAGCTAACAGTTAGTAGACTTATGTCATGGGATTGTACATTGGGCCATTGTTAATTGGTTTCTATATCGTCTGCAGGTGAGGTTGATACTTATATACCTCCGGAATTGCAGCGATATATCAAGGGATATGTGTAAGTGACAGCTATCCCTTGTATTTCTGTCCCAGATATTTGCAGTCATTGTGGTTGTGTTGGTAAAAGAACCTGTTTGCCATGGGTTGCCACCTTTTCATATGGTCATTGTTGGACACTTGCGGGACACACAGCGGTGTTTACAGGCCAACACGTAGCCACGGTCGGTACACAGGTTAGCACATACTTTTATCCTCAATACATACCTATTGTTGTGGGACTTTGGCTACTTATCATATTGCATGTAACATTTACGTTTCTTACATACAGGCATAACTATTAAATACGACTATTACATTATATATGGGACATATTAATGTCCTAATAATATCTCGGACATTTGCCCTTTGTACTGTTTTATGTCAGGACACACCTGCCCAGGGTGGGGCTGTCCCTCCTACTGTGGGACAGGTGGTAACCGTATGCCTACGGCTAGCTATACCCACACCTACCGTACTGATCTACCTCTAACTTGGCACTAACAGACACATGTTGCGGACACACACACACATTACAGTCACATGGAGACGCACACGGCACCCTCAACGCACACATACACAGACTACAGCACTCACAAACACAGTTGAACACAGTACCTATGTGGACCGCAACACCGGCAGCAGTGACTAAATGTCCCTTCATATCATCATACTATTACTCGCGGCTGTACTGTTCTGGTACTGTGTTCTATCGGTCTTTCAGCCTCGTGGTTACGCATGTCGGTATGTTACACATTCCATAGTTGGCGGTATCCTATTTATTTGTACCTCCAAGGTGTTATGAATGTCGTTGACCTATCTATATATATTTGCAGATATCGCTGAATCCATATATATCAACATATATCACTCTATTGCCCTTTCTATCTGTATTATATATATATGCATATATGTGTACATATATATATATATATATATATATATATATATATATATATCTGGCGGGGAACGTGACAGGCACACAGCACAGCACCGCCATATGCTGATAGGCTCATGTACTGTTCAGGTGTTGACATTCCGTGTTCCACTAGCTGTTGTGTGTACAATGTTTGAGGGCTGCCTATGTAGGAGTCACACATTGGGCCACCTATACATTACAATTTACAGGTGGTCATGTTTGTGTGCCATCCATTTTACTATGTGTGCAGGTGGAGAGGTGTCAGTCCGTAGGGGCCTACACTGTCAGAGTATGTGCTATACATTCCCTCTTTGCCAAGGCGTAGGCATATTGGGCACGCCTCCATCTGCCTACTGGGGCTGGCACAGTGTGTTCATGGTCTGAATCCCTCTGTGCCTGTAATGGCCTTGGCAATTGCGGTGGGCTATGAGGGCCTTCACCATTTTGTCCCTGCTGCAGCTGCTTCCGCAGGATCATATTATGTAGCATGGCACATACTATGACGATGTGGGCACACGTGCCTGGAGAGTACTGCAAGGCTCCACCAGATGTATCCAAGCACCGGAATCGTGATTTCAGCATCCCGAACACACGCTCTATGATGATTCTGGTTTGTGCGTGTGCCTCATTATGGCGTTCTTGCATGGGTGTGTGTGTGCATTTCTGATGGGAGTCATCATCTACGGCTCCAGTGCATAGCCAGCATCCCCCACAAGATGGCCATGTGGGATGTCCCCCCTGACAAATACCTGATACAGCTGTGAGGCATGCCAGATATTGGAGTCATGGTAGCTTCCAGGGCTGCCAGCACACACATCCATGATAATGCCCTGGGCATTGCACACGACCTGGCAGTTGATGGAGTGGAATCCCTTGCGGTTTATGTAGCGCCTACCATGCTCACCGGGTGGTGACTTGATTTGTATGTGCGTGCAGTCTATCGCACCCAGTACCTCCGGGTAGTGTGCCACACGGTGGAAGTGGCGCATATTGCTGGCCAACTCCTCCTGAGTTCGGGGGAAGTATATCTGCTCATTGGCATGAGGTAACATGGCATCCAGGAACTGGTGTAGTACCCTGGATGCTGATGCCTGTGAGATCCCCATTATATCTCCAGTTGGCCTTTGAAAGGTACCTGTGGCCAGTATTCGCAGGCTTACACATACCTTCGTGTCCAATGGGATGGGTTCCCCTCTGTTGTTTCTGGTTCTCAGGCGTGGCCAGCACAGCTCCACTATTTGCTGTAAGATGTCCCTGTCCACCCTGTAACGCTGTACTATCTCCAGGTCATGTAGCCCCTGGTAGGTTACCCTTGGTCTGAATACTCTCCTTCTCCTCAGAGGCCTGCGGTGGTTGTCAACATCATCCTCCACAACACCGTCAGTCTCTAACACATGCTGATGAATCACAGCTATGGCAGCTCCCAACATGTACATTTTAAAAGTTCCCCATGTGTTTACACCTATGGTGCAGTGTTTGGGAATACACAGGTGTGTGTAGGGTGCTTTCACACTTTATACTATTGTGCTGTGAACACCGATGATGTCATAGGGTGTGTATGTACGATCGTAGCTACAGGGTATCTTATGTGTTTTACTACCGGAACTACTATTGTGGTGCCTTTGGTGTTGAATTACATTTGGCTGCCGTGGATTACCTCCTGACCTTCCCTTTACATTTCTGCACGTTGCACCTACCATTTTCTGGCATGCATCCAGCAGCCTACTTTCATTTGTACTTTCCTGGACCTGGCGTATCTTGCGTTATGTGTGCTACTGCCGGTCTACTGTCGGTTTGCTTTGCTCTGCTGTGTCAGGTCTCCTATCTTTGCAATCCAATGCCTCCCCTCCTTTCTTTGCATTCCAATGCCTCCCCTATCCTGTTTTGCAGGTTTCTGCAAGCAGACTTGTCAGCTGCCGTCGATTGGCCATCGTAAGTTGATTGGTGTTGATTGCTCATTAGTACTCCAATTACCCTACTTCAGCATTTCCTTCTTTTCTTCCCCTGACCTTCCTGTTTGTGCTATTGTTCGCGGCGCGTCCGATTACTGGGTTTCGGGCACGTTTTCATCCCCGTACACATGCGATTTTGGGCGCCATGTGTGCTCTCAGCTAAACGATTCTATACCTTCCTCCCCACCCCTGTCCTGCAGCTTTGCTTAGCAACGGACAGGCCAGATTTGCATTGCTCCAATGTGCTTACTGCTACGGTGGCACACTCCTCTGCTGATGTCATGTATCTCCTCTGAGCCACTCCTCGGTGTTATACCGCTGCGCTGTATGGTACAACCTTCATCCGGCGGGACATTTGCGATTCAGTATTATCTGCCTCATTTGCATGGCATTGACTACTAATTCATAGTTACCGCGCCGGACACTATCGCATGCCCTTAGCAACCTTTGCACCTTGGTTGTGGTGTTCCATGCCTACCATTGTGTATTATGGTGTAAACCTGATTTCTATTACGTTGCGATTTTATGACATTTTTATATTATTTCTTTATGTTACAGTTTCCGCACACATGCCCTGCGGTTGTACTGTGCGTTACTGTGGACATGACATTAAATGTTGTTTTTTAGGTGTTGTGCATCTTTTCTTATGCCATTGGCTGTGTATTTCGCCATTGGCATATGTTAACTTTGTGATACATGGGTCTGGCACGCTTCCATAGCTCCGATGTTCTGTTTGGGAAAATGTAAACCGTGTTTTTTGGTTTACATTTCCGTGGGCTTACGCTACGCCTGCACCACTTCATGAATCACTATATGCCTTCATTTGCATGGTGCGACACTGCGCATGGGGTGATTAGCATACCTAAGCCGAGGGCTGCGCAGTTCTGGCGTACGCCAGTAGTGCACGTGGAATTGGATCATACCTGAATCGCTCGACGGCCATATTTGGCATTATACCGCCTACGCTATGCCTGCGCCTGGCGCAAGCTTCATGAATCCCGGGGACAGAGTATTTTTTGTTTTTTAATGTTTTTTTAAATATTTAAATTTATTGAATTACTGTACAAAACATTCAACAAAAATTCACTTATTTTTCTATTCTTTGACTTTGTTAAGAAATCTGTAATTTCAACAAGGATGTTAATCGAATGTATTAACATTTTAAATAGTTAGGAGACACCATTGGTAGATACAAATAACATCTGACTTATAAATTTAGCACACTGAGCACTGCTTAGCTTTTCTGATGAAGTGTATGTCGACGAAAACGAGCTGAGAACTGTAGCAGCGTTATTGTTTTTGTGTACTGTGAGGCTTGTTCGTGGAGTGAAAATAAACATCTCTTGCTGATCTGCCGTGCCTGTCTTTTGCGATTCTATTATCCATACTTGTAGACAATAATGTTAAGAGGAAAATGAAGAAAAATTTCAGGAAATGATCCTCAGTGTTCTATAATCTTTGCAGTCCAGAGAGAAGTAGAAGGTGCATGGAATGCCAGGACAGAGCAGTTACTAAGATTCAAATTTCATTTTTTTTTTTTGAATCTTAGCTGAGATACCTTCCATCACTTCCTTGTCTGTGTCTTGTTCCTGTTCTGGGACATTGTTGATAAATGGTTGTATTCTGAAGAATTCATTTTTTGCAAAGCACTAAATAAAGTGGAAAATTGGTACAAGGTTGTGATTCTTTCTGGATTTGGACACATCATTGAAGTTTGTACTGATTCTTGGTTTGTGGACTCCTTGAAAACTTGATTTTCTCAAAGATGGGTAAAGCTAGGAGTCTGAACCTTTACAGATACACAAGGTAATATGTACCCTACAAAAGACCACTGCAATCCTGGCTCTAGCAGAACTTCTTTCAGTACAAGCATGTACTGTTTTTAGCTTTCTGTATGGATTACCAGCCTATTCTACTTAGAGAAAAATATTTTTGAAAATGATTTTCTCCAAAAGGGGTAAAGCTAGGAGGCTGAAACTCTACAGATAAAAAGGGTAGTATATACCGTACAAAAAGGTACTGCAATCCTGGCTCTGGCATAAAGTCTTGTTTCAATATGACCATTTACTCCTTTAGCTTTCCCTTTGCATTTCCAGCCTATTCTACTTAGAGAAAAACACCCAAGAAAACTTAATTTTCTCCTAAATGGGGTAAAGCTAGGAGGCTAACAATCTACAGGTTCACAGGGTAGTATGCGCACCCTACAAAAGGACACTGCATTCCTGGCTCTAGCATAACCTTTTCTTTCAGTATGACCATTTACTGTTTGTAGCTTTCCCTATGCATTTCCAAGTCTACTCTACATAGAGAAAATTATCCCTTGAATACTTGATTTTCTCAGAGTGTGGTAAAGCTAGGATCCTGAAACTATACAGGTACACAGGGGCATATCCACCCTACAAAAAGGCACTGCAATCCTGGCTCTGGCATAACTTCTTTTTCCAGTATGATCATTTACTGCTTTAGCTTTCCCTATGCATTTCCATCCTATTCTACACAGAGGAAAATACCCATGAAAACGTGATTTATTTCTACGAGGGGTAAAGCTAGGAGCCTGAAAATCTTCAGGTAGACACGGTAGTATGCACCCTACAAAAAAGTCACTGCAATCCTGGCTCTAGCATAACATATGACCGTTTACTACTTCACCTTTCCCTTTGCATTTCCAGCCTATTCTACACAGAGAAAAATACCCTTGAAAACTTGGTTTCTCCAAGTGTAAAGCTAGGAGGCCGAACCTCTACAGATACACGGGGTAGTACACCCCCTACAAAAGGGCACTGCGATGATGGCTCTGGCATAACTTCTTTCAGTATGACCGTTTACTGTTTTTAGCTTTTACTATGCTTCCAAGATGGTGGCTGTGGGTGAGTGTTCTGCTGCTGAGACAGTTTTAATTGTTAATTTGGCTTCTAGTACTTATTTTTCAGTTTCTCTATTTGGTACTGTTGTGGGAACACTTAGTGCTTCTGCACAACTTTTTGTTATGGATTCTCAAACTTTGCATGATTCGCAAACGAAGTTATTTGACTGGCATGATGAAATGGAAACTGCTTCTTCTAATGAGATTTCTGCTTCTGCAGTCGTCTTGCAGTTTTCTGGATCTACTGGGGATTTTTACTTTAGATTCAGTTTCAGGATCAACAACTGCTGCTACCGTGGCCCTGGATAAAGTAAACAATGCCACTTCCTGTTTGGCGGCTTCAGCTTTTTCTAGAAATTCTAATGACAGTGCTATGTTGGATTATATTGGTGATGCTGTTTAATCACAGGTGCCTGGACCTTCTGTTTCTGCTCGACTGGCTGCTAGTTATTCTGCTGCGGCTGCTTCTAAAGTGGCTGTGATGGGTTCAGCTGCTGCTGGAAAATTTTCACGTTCCTTTGGTTCTATGGCTGGTTCTTCTGTTGTTGGTTGCAGTGTTTCTGTTGCTTTGGATCGCTTTGTGCCAAAGTCATTTTTGCACCTTAAGACCGTTTCAGGGCAAGCTACTTCCAAAGGATAAATGTGGAGTAAAGTTTTGGCACTGTTGGGGATGTCTGTCTTGTGTGCATTAACTCACTGGGGACGTGATCCCGTTGCAGATGTTTATTTTGAGTCCCAGAATTCTGCTGTTCAGTTCCATACAGAGTTTTTGGCTCGCTCTTCGGAGGCTCCTTTTAATTCCTTTAGTATCTCAACTGAATGTGCAATTTTGATGCAAAGTGAGTCTTCATTTTCGGACTATTTATGCGACAGCTTCTTAGGTTAAGGCTCATTTGTTACAACATTGTGCTTCTGTATTCCAAGTGGAGAAGTCTCATGCAGCGGAGGCAGGGGGTATTTGAGATGGTGTCTGGGATGGCATCTGTGGCTTTTTATGTTCGGGATTCTGGCATACAGAACCTTCCTGGAGTTTGTTTCATTGCTGGCTATCACGGAGTGGTGAGATATGCTGGGGAGCCTCACAATTGTTTTTTTTTATGGTAATTTTTCACATATAGTGACTGAATGTCCCGCTAAGCACTGTACTTGTTGTGGATCTCATTCCCATTTTGCATAGGATTTTGCTGCCAGTTGTTCTTTCTGTTCAAAGTCCCACCACTGGTCTGCCTGTCCTGCTATGTTTCAGTCAGTGGTTTCAGCTGATTCTGCTGTTGTGGATCCTGTAGTTGCTGTTCCAGTCACTGATGGAGGTTCAGCTTCTTTGACCTCTGAGACTTTGCCTGTAATTACCGATGTGGTTTCACAGTCTTCTTCATCTTCAGTTGTGCAGGCACAGTCTGCTTCCATTTCCTTCTCCCTTGTGATGCCCTCTCCTCCTGCTGAGTCTTTTGTTGTTGTTTCTTCTGTGGGAGACATTTCTCAGCTGAAACTTGATCAGTCTAACCTGTTGTCAGTGGATGACGATACGTCTTCAGATGATGATGGGGATCTTATTTGTGGTGATGTAGGAAGTACTGACACTTCTGCTAAAGATCCCAGGTGGTTTCATGTTCTGCGGAGGAGGCATGACAGTACGAAATGTTTGAAGTTAGCCTTTTCTATTAAAGAGGATAGCTGATTTTTCGCTTTTTTTTTTTTTTTTTTTGCAGTATCAACTTGATGGTGATGCTCCCTCATCGCTTATTGATTTTGGATTGGGTTTGATCTCTAGCTCATGATATTATTTGTCTGCTGGACACTGGTCATTTAACGGAGGATGTCATGTGTCAATGGGATCGTTTATGGTCTGATGGATCTATATGGTCTTCTGGCCTGGACCATCACTCTGAGCTAGCTGTTCTTCAATTGTCACTATTTATGGTGATGCTCATATTATACCTGGCAGGTTGTTGTATATTGAGGTCAGGGTTCAACATTTATTACATTTGTTCTTTTTATATGCTTATGTTAATGTCACTGAGCATTATCAGTTTTTTCGTTTATTCTTATTTGTTGCTTGATGTCCCTGCTGTGGCTTGTGGTGATTTCAATAGTCATCTTGTGGAAGGTTCCTCCAGTTTGAGGTGTGATGTTCGTGCTTATTCTCAGTCATTGTTTGTGGCTGGGTTGTGTCTGCTCTCTTCTCCTCCTTTTACTTATTCATGTCATTCTGTTCAGTCAGTGTTAGATTACTGCTGGCATTCTTTGTCTTTGTGTTGTGCTTCTTTTGAGCCTTATCCAGTGTCTTTCTTGGATCATGTGGCTTTAGGTTGGTTTGGCGTTTTCCTTTCTTTGGCTAAGGGACATATATTTTTTTTTTGTATGAATTCTTTTTTGGCTACTTCTGCTTGGTGTAAGGTATTAAGTGAATTGTGGTCCGATCATTGTTCTCTTTTTGATTTATATCCTAATGTTTCTTTATGGTAGGTTGATTTGAAGAAGTCATCTTCCGGGCATAAATGGTTTTTGACGTGTTTTCATACCATTTTGAAACGTGTTTCTTCTGATGTGTATAATCGGGTCTATATTTTATGAACAAAACTTCAGCCCTGGCTGCTTGGCATCCCTGGCCTCTGTCGTTTGTGTGTTAGGCAACTTGACCCCTCTTCTCCACTGAAAGGATCTGCGTGGTCTTAAGGGACCCTGTCACAAACCTGCCTTCAAGCCATCCTAACGTGAGGTCATCTAATTCTGCTGACTCACTCAGACTGTAAACCTTCCTGAGTCAATCAAATAAGAAAGTATGTTTCTTCCCTGGTCTTGCACATTAAAGTGTATTTAGACTTATCCTCTCTGCAACCATTGTGTAAACTTAGTCTAACCTTCTAGATATCTCCTACCCAGCTTTACAGATTGTTTAAGGCACTGAGTCAGATAGCCAGCAGCCAGACCCTTACCTGTCCTTGTACCTGTGGTGTATTCCCCCCTCCCTGACTTTTCTGTCGGAGTCACCTCTAGCTACTATTTGTTTCTAACTTATCCCGCATTCTGCTCCTTCACCACTAGAGGGCGCTGTTTGCCAACCTATTTGCTATTACCTTTCCTCTGGTTTCTCCTAATTTAATGATACTACTCCCCTACCTGATTTCTCCTTTTCTCGTCTTACCTTTTGCTCACCCACTAATCTCTTCTCTCACTCTCTTTAGGATCTCCTCTCTATCCTTTTAGCCTTTCTTTTTCTTTGCCTTTCCACTTTATCATCTTATCCTTCATCCTATCCCCCTTTTCTTCTGTCATTTGAACTACAGAAGTCACTCAGTACTTACCTGTGACTACTGCATCTGTCTGTGGCTTTCCTCCTCCTCTCTGATTGACTCCAGGGCATCTGTTACTTACCTGCTCTAACCCGCTCCGTTCGCCCTTTGGGCTCACTCCGCTCCCCTACCCTACCCCCAATTCCCACCAACCCCCAGTGGTCCTAACTATATACCTCCTTTACCACTCCCCTTCCTGTTTCTTCCCCTATCAAAACTCCCTGCCACACTTCTACCACACCCCCCACATCTGCAACTTCCTATCTTAACTATTCTTAGGATTACTTCCAACACCTGTTCCTTCCTCACCCTACCTTGAACCACTACACAGTATAGAAACTTTTCTTCCTCCTCCTTTTTACTCTTTTTTATTAACCCTTATCTCACCCAATCCACCACACTTCTTTACTTCCACTCTCATATCTCTTTCAAACCAACTCACTTAACTCTCCTCTCCCTCCTCCTTCCCTCTACTTCCATATCACTCTCCACCCCCTTCCCACTCAATCTCTCTCTCCACTGATTTCTACCATTTCTCTTTCAACCTAATGGATCCGACACAGAAATCATTTTCCACTCATCCTCTAATCTTAACTGCAACTCTTGTAGCTCTCACTATACCTTACACACTAACCTCCCTTGAACACTATCCCAACCAACAAACTCTCCAACATAGTAATATAACCTGTACCTCTACATACCTACTTCTTAAGTACCATAGACCTACCCACTTAACCTACCTCCACGTCAAACGGTCCATTCTCAGTATCTATAAAATTCTAAAGTGTATCCAATTCCCTCAAAAACACCCTCTATTAGCTGGCAATATTCATCCTAACCCTGGTCCCAATATTCATATGCTCAATCTCCCAAATAATTCAACAACACCTAATCACACCACTATAAATAGACCATCTAACTCCCTCCTGATAGCACACCTTAACATCCGTAGCATTAACAACAAAACTACCTACCTTCATGCACTCTTACAAGTTTATTCCTTTGACATTCTCTGCCTAACAGAGACATGGCTAAAACCCACTACCCTTGACCAGGTTATTATTCCTCCAGGGTTCAATATCCTAAGAAAAGACCGTAAAACCAAAAAAGGCGGTGGAGTAGCCATTTTGTACAAATCAGGACTCCAAGTTAGTACCTTTGACATGCACCTACCACCAACTAACAATGCAGAAATCCTAACTGCCAAGCTAGTAGTTAACAATTCCAAATCCATCTATGTTATTTTTATATATCTTCCTCCAGGGAATAATATAAATACACTTGAAAACATACTCTATCACCTCTCCTCACACCTGCCTCAAGAAACCATTATTCTAGGAGACTTTAATATAGACTGGATAACTTGCTCTTTACACAATCCTACCAATCACATAAATCTACATGGTTTCTCTCAAATAATTACCACTCCTACCAGAATCCATAAACCAAGTAATAAAGCTACCACCTTAGACTGGATCCTTCTCAATAGCCATCTTACTACCTATAAACAAGGAATCCTTCCAGACAATATTAGTGACCACATGATAACCTATGTTATTAGGCAGAAAACCCATTGTCCTAATTTTCATAATGTTATAACCTGCCGCTCCAAAAAAATTCTTCAATCCACAATCCTTCCAAAATTAACTCAAAGCATGTGATTGGTCTCCTATGCTAAACCTCCAACTAGATAAAGCAGTAACCTTTTTCAATACAAAATTCCTACAAATCTTAAACTCCCATGCCCCAATTAGATCCTCCCGCCTAAGGCCCAAAATTGCCCCCTGGCTAAAAAAGGAAACTAGGCAAAAGATCCTCCTCAGAAATAAAATTTGGAACAAATGGAGAGCTTCTAAAAGTCCATCAGATCACCTTTATTTCAAACAATTAAGAAATGCCACCAAGAAAGACATTCTCAGAGATAAAAAAAGACTACTACTCTAAACTCCTTCAATCCCAAAAAGCACAACCTCAAAAATTCTGGTCAGGCATTAACAAACTACTTCAACCAGGACACTCTAAAACTCCTTCACCTTCTGGATTCCAAAATAACTCCAACCAGATTCCAGATGCTTTTTAATAACTTTTACTGAAGCCATTCTAAACCTTGCAAATTCTATACCACCAAGCACCACATTGCCTCTAAACACCCCTTATCCTACAACTCCTACTTTTCATTTACAACCTGTTCCTACATCCCTCATTTCTAAATTCCTTCAAAAACTCAAACCCTGCACCCCTTCTGCTGATTGCCTCCCAGCAGAATACCTACAAATAGCAGCTAAAGCCATTGCCTACCCCATCTCCATCCTTATAAATAGAACTATCTCTGAAAGCAAAATCCCATCCATATGGAAAGTTTCCCACATCATCCCCCTACACAAAGGTGGCACATCTACTGAGCTATCAAATTTTAGGCCTATAGCCTTACTCTCACCCATTGCTAAAATAATGGAGAAATGCATACATAGACAGCTACTTGACCACCTTATCCACAATAATCTGCTTGCCAATTGCCAACATGGCTTTAGACCATTCCACATTACTACTACTGATCTACTATCCTTCGCCAACTCTATTAATGAAAATCGCAACAATACTTTCTCTTCTGCCCTATTTATAGACCTCTCAAAGGCCTTCGACATGGTGAATCACACCGTACTCATTGAAATCCTAAAAGCCCAATCACTTGACTCACAATCACTTCTTTGGTTTAAATCCTATCTTGAAAACAGACAGCAGGCTGTCCTTTGGAATAATACCCTTTCTTCTTCCCTCCCAGTGACAATTGGTGTACCTCAAGGCTCGATTTGAGGTCCTCTTCTCATTATTTATTAACAATCTACATACCAATATTCCACAAGCCACTTGCATCCAATATGCAGATGACTCAACATTAATTTGTTCTGCCAAATCCATAAACTCTCTTCAACTCCAAACCCAATCAGTATTAAACACTGTTGAAAATGGTTCATGCAACACTGCCTCCTCCTGAACCCCAAAAAAACAAAGCTACTACTCTTTGCTCCTACTCCTAAGTCGTCTATCCCTAACTTCATAGTAACCTCTAGCAATGGCACTAATATAGTCCCTGATACCTCTACCCGCTTACTGGGAGTTACAATTGACAACTCCCTTAGCTTCGATGAACACATTAATTCAACAATAAAAATTGTCAACAAAAAATTAGGCGCTCTCTATATAATCAAGCCCTTCCTTACCCCTCCAGCCAGAATTACTCCTGCGCAGACCCACCTTTCCTCTACCCTCTTCTATGCTTCTGCAATTTATACTAATCTATCTAGAAATAACATTAATAAGCTTTCCACCTGTCATAATAACATAGCTAGATTTGCTACCTGTTCCCCCTATAGAACTCACCACTGTCATAACCTCAAACAATTGGGATGGCTTGAACTGCATAATAAGCTACTCTATCAGCAACTTGTGATAACCCAAAAAATCCTCTATCACCCCAATAATACACCAATCCTCACTAATCTATTCACCCCCTACAAAAATCTCCCTACACTTCGCTCAGCTAGCAAACCTCTAGTTTCTAATGTCAAATCAAACAACAAAGCAGGGGACTCGCTCTTTTCCAACACAGTAGGTATAATCTGGAATCAACTTCCAACTGAAGTGTCTTCA
This sequence comes from Protopterus annectens, assembly GCF_019279795.1. NCBI lineage: Eukaryota > Metazoa > Chordata > Ceratodontiformes > Protopteridae > Protopterus > Protopterus annectens. The sequence goes on along the minus strand of NC_056749.1, from coordinate 145,100,077 downwards.
CTTGCCTCCACACATCTATTCAAAAAGCATCTTAAAAAATATCTAAAGAATCATTGGCATTGTTCCTGCTCCAACCCTGGCTGATTATACCCAATATACAAAAATTTCATAACTAAACTTGGTTCCTATTGCTCATGCTACTATAGTGTATACTTCCCTGATAAAATGTGAACTCATACACTCATCTAATAACTATTGCTCTTTCCCTATCTTCTAACCTCATATAAAAAAAAAAAAAAAAAAAAAAAAGTCTTCTTTATGAGTATCCCTTACTAAAATTGTTACTTAGTGTTTTTATTTCATGTCATTTTTTATTGTATCTAACGATTTTTCTGTAAACTTGTCTACTGTTATATTGTATACTTGTCTTTGTAACTTGCAGGAGCTTTTCTCCCCGGGCCTCTACTGAAAATGGACATATATCCAGTTAGACTAGCTCGGTCAACAAATGTAAAATAAAAATAAAAAATATAAGCAAACGCTCAATGAGCGAAAATCACAGTCATTGAAAACAATATTGTGGGGGGCTGTGCACCCCACACTCCCCGCTAAATATATATTCCAACTCCGAAATTGCACTACAGTGAGGAGAGGGCAAAAACTCCAATCTTCACTCTTACTGTGATCCCACAACACGCACCTCTGTGTCCAGGAGTTTTGCTCAGAACGTTTGCTTATATGAACTTTAGTTCATATAATATAGAACCGTATAATCAGTATCAGCATTATGTTTTCTTTGATTTTGGTACTGCTGTTACTTTACTGCATGATTTGTATTTTCTTAATGTTCGGAGAGTAAAATCTTCTTTGTATAATTTGAAGCATGTTTTGAGTGGTAGAGGGTAGTTTTTTTCTCCCATATATTGGAAAGAAGGCCTTAAGGAAGGAGTCTTATTCTTATTTACAATCCTCTGATGGCTCTTTGGTTATTTCCCAGGAGGCTATTTTGGATGTTGTTCATAATTATTTGTCTGATCTTTTTTGTGGCAAGTCAGATTCTGCTCAGTTTTGGGTTCTTCCTACTTTGTTGTCTTCTTTTTGGGATTCTTTGGATGCTTCTATTTCTGAGCTTTGGGTGGCTTTGTCTTCTCTTGGTTCTCATTGTTCAGTACCGGGTCCTGGTTCTCATTGTTCAGTACCGGGTCCTGATGGTATTCCCTATGTTTTCTGTGCGTCTCTTTCTGAGGATGGGTTGTGTTTGGTGGACTTGTTTAATGACTGGTTATTTCGGGGGTATTGGTATGCTTCTTTTTTGAAGGTTACTTTAAATTTTTTGTGGATGAAGGGTGATAGGGCATTGCTTTGTAATTGACGTCCTATCACTCTCTGTAATTCTGATTAAAAGTTGTTTATGAAGATTCTTCAGTTACATTTGAGTTCTGTTATTGGTACTTTATTGGATCCTGGTGTTTATGGCGTTTCTCATCACCCTGTTTGGGATTTGCTTATGTTTTTGAAATTGGTTAGTCAACATGTTTTGGCTTCTTCTGCAATATTAGTTTCTTCTGATTTGACCAAGGCTTTTGATATTATTTCTCATTTGGTTTTGTTTCATATCTTGGCTGCTTATGGATTTGGGGATAGGTTTCTTTCTTGTGTTCGGTCTGTTTATGGTAACACTGTCATTGTTACTGTTGTGAATGGATGGTTGGGGCGATCGGTTTCTATGTACAATGGCATTCGCCAAGGTTGTCCCTTAAGCAGTTATTTCTTAGCCTTGTTAATTGGTGCTGTTCTCTACTTTTCATGTTCCTCCTCCTTTGTCTTCTTGTGGGGGAGTCTTGGTTCATCGTGTAGTTTTATATGCAGACTACCTTACTTTGTTTTGCTGAAAATTTGTGTGCGTTAGTGTCATTTTTTTGCATGGGTTGTTGCCTCTTATTTGTTGTGGGGTTTACTTTAAATTTTTCTAAATCTGTTGGGATTTCTACTTCCTCTTCTGTTGCAGTGTGTGGTTTGCCTTTTACTTCTGTAGGTTTGGTTGTTTTGGGTATTCCTTTTGCTACATCTTCCTTTGTTCTTGTTCATTATGATTGGCTTCTTCAGAAGGAGAGTGCCTCTGGCATTTTGGAATACATTTTATTTGCCCTTTCCTAAATGTGTTTATTTGATTAATGGTGCTTTTTTGAGTCTTTTGATTTGTTGTTTGTGTATTTTTTTTCCCTTTGTGTTAGGCTCCTCGTTTGTTGCATATTTTTTTCCCCCTTTTTTGGAAGTCTAGGTTTATTCCTGTTAGGAGAGGTGTTCTTTATGCTCTTTCCAATGAGGAAGGTTGGACATTAAAACATCCATTTTTGTTTTTACATTTATTGCATTTCGTTTTTCATTGTTTGCATTCTGATGCCTTCTGTTGTGAAGGAGTTACTTTTTAATGCATTATGGTAGATTTTGGACTGTGTGCTTGTCAGGTAGGCATTCTCAGGATTTAGCTGTTGCAGAATTGTGTGACATTCAATTTGTGGTTTTTCATTATTGTTTTTTTTTTTCTTTGGATGGGTCTTTATGTCTGAGGTCTCGGTATGTTTTTCTCATGCCTCAGTATCATGTTATTAATGGTTATTCTTTTGTACTTCTTTACAGTTGCTGGGTTTACATCACTGTCATTTATTTTCTGTGTGAACACCTGTGTGGCATGATTTTTTTCTGGCGGTTGTCTTTGGATAGATTGCCTTTGAGGAGATCTTTGGTATTTCAATCATTTTCTGATTGTTCTTGTTTTTGGCAGGATTGTAATGCTCTTGAGAATGTTACACATGTTTTTCTATTGTGTTCTCAGTTGCAAGGATTTTGGGATTATGCTTGCAGTGATTCTTTTGTCACATTTTTGTTTCCTGTTACAGTTTTTCTAATATTTTGTATAGTGACTATGGATATTTTTGGGATTTTGTTATTTCTCAAACAGATTTTTCCTTGGTATCTGTTCGGTTTCTTTTGTGGAAAGTGAGATGTTCTGAATATTGTCATGGTTCTGCTCCTTCTATTTTGATGGGTTTGAGGGCTTGGTTGTACAGATGGAATTTGGATGATATGCTTGTTTGATTGTTTTCTTGTATTTACATTTCATAGGTTAATAGGTGTGTACTAGGCTAATGGCCCTGGAGCCTTTACAAGCCTAGCCCATAGATTACTCTGGCATCGTGCCGCACAACCTTAGTTCACAGTGCCTCTGTCAAGTAGAGCCACTGGAGTGATCCCCGGGGTGAATTTTCTATTTCCCATCCACTCATCAAGATTTCTCTTGAGGGCCAGTGAGGTGCTCTGTTTGACATGTATGGGAGTCTATTCCATAGCATTGGTAGTCTCTGGGTTATAAACTTGTTCCCCTCCAGCACATTCTGTTGATTATGGTAATGAGGTTGAGGTCCCTGGAGTGTGTGATGCAGAAGGATTGGGATTTGTAACCCACACAGTATGTGATTCTCACAAACACACAGAGTTGCCAGTATTGGGATTAGAACTCCTGCCTATTTAGTTATTTCTAGTATAGTGTTACACAGTTATCAGAGGTGCCATGGAGCTTATACTCTTATATATTTGTTTTTTTAAGAAATGTTGGATGAAGTATTTCCAGCCTCTTCTACTTAGAGAAAAATACACCTTTAAAACTTGACTCTCTCCAACAGGGATAAAACTAGGAGGAGGAAAATTTACAGGTATACAGGGTAGTATGCACCCTACAAAAGGGCACTGCAATCCTGGCTCTGGCATCTCTTCTTTTTTCAGGATGACTGTTTACTGTTTTTAGCTTTCCCTATGCATTTCCGGCCTATTTTACATAAGGAAAAATATCCTTTGAAAACTTGATTTTCTCCAAGTGGCGTAAAGCTAGGAAGCTGAAATTCTACAGGTACACATAACACTATGCACCCTACAAACAGGTACTGCAATCCTGACACTGGCTTCATTTCTTTCAGTGTGACCATTCACTATTTTAAGCTTTCCTTATGCATTTCCAGCCTATAGAGAAAAATACCCCTTGAAAACTTGATTTTCTCCAACAGGGGTAAAGCTATGAGGCTAACAATCTACAGGTACACAGGGTAGTATGCCCCCTACAAAAGGTCACCTCAATCCTGACTCTGGCATCACTTCTTTCAGTATAACCGTTTACTGCTTTTAGCTTTTCCTATGCATTTCCAGGCTATTCTACATACCCAGAGAAATAGTCCTTTGTAGCAGCCTGTGAATGACGTTCACCAGGTGGCCAGTACCCCGAGTATCCTGTTTCATTGTCCTTTTGAGTTTGGGTGGCCACTGGTAAGCACTGGATAAGTGGAGAACCAGCAGATCTTATGAAAACTGGTGACAGTAGGTTGTACCCTTGGAGAGGTACAGACTAGACAAAAAAAAAAAAAAAAAACAGTCCTTGTCTGGAAACTAATTTTGCTGTCCTGCAATATCTCATACAAAATCTAGTGGTGCTAGGATTATACTCTAATGGGGTAAGAGCCTGACTAACAAAAATCCCAATACAACCAAGGCAGAAATAACAGACACAGAAAAGCAGCAAAATAAGAAAAACAAAACGGAAAAGACCACATAGTCAAAATCTCTTACTGCAGGACACCAAAACTGGTTTCCAGCCAAGGACTGTTTTTTGTCTTACCTGTACCTCTCCAAGGGTACAACCTACTCACACCAGCTTTTTCATACACTCTGCTGGTACACCACTTACCAGCACTTACTAGTGGCCACCCTAACTCAAAAGGACACAAACAGGATACTCAGGGCACTGGCCACCTGGTGACAGTCATTCACAGGCTGCTACACAGAAGTATTTTTCTGGGCATTTATTCCCTCCTGGTCTAGGAGGGCTATACTCCACCGTTCACAGGCTACATTACCTAGCCTATTCTACATAGAGAAAAATACTCCCTGAAACCTGATTTTCTTCAACAGGGGTAAAGCTAGGAGGCTAAACTCTACAGGTATACAGGGTAGTGTGCACCCTACAAAAGGGCAATGGAATCCTGGCTATGGCAAAACTTATTCTTTCAGTATGACCATTTAATCTTTTTAGCTTTCCCAATGCATTTAGAGCCTATTCCACATACAGAAAAATACCCCTTGAAAACTTGATTTTATCCTAGTGGGGTAAGGCTTGGATGCTAAAACTCTGAAGGTAAACAGGGTGATATGCACCCTACAGGAGTGCATTGCAATCCTGTATCTGGCATAACCTCTTCTTTCAGTATGAATATTTAATCTGTTTAGCTTTCCCAATGCATTTCCATCCTGTTCTACACATAGAAAAATACACACAGAAAATACCCCTTGAAAACTTGATTTTCTCCAACAGGGGTAAAGCTAGGTGGCTGAAACTCTACATGTACACAGAGTTGTATGCACCCTACAAAAGGAGAATGTAGCCCTGGCATAACTTATTCTTACAGTTTGAACATTTACCGTTTTTAGCTTTTCCCTATGCATTTCAAGCCTATTCTACATAGAGAAAACTATCCTTTGAAAACTTGATTTTCTCCAATAGTGATAAAGCGAAGATGCTGAAACTCTACAGATACACAGGGAAGTATGCACCCTACAAAAGACCACTGCAATCCTGGATCTGGTATAACTTCTTTTTCCAGTAGGATCGTTTACTGCTTTAGCTTTCCCTTTGCATTTCCATCCTATCCTACATAGAAGAAAACCTGAAAGCTTAGTCCTTGTTGAGTATAGCCTCCCTGGGGAGGAATAAAATAACTTACAAAATACCCCGATGAATGTAGCATTCCTCTGGGAGTGGTCTAGTGACTGGCTCTGGAGTGGACACCAAAGAATAGGTCTTAAAAAGACCGTGATGTGGCTGGACTGGGTCTTTGAAAAGACCGAGTTGGTGGTAGTGGAGCCAGAATCAAGTAAAGGGTCTTTAAAAAGACAGTGTAATGGGGAACGTACCCCTTCTTAGAGCCCTTTTGGGAGTCTATACAAAGACTGGGTTTCAGCCCATGCAATAGTCTTTTAAAAGACTGGGTTTGGTCCTTTTAGTAAATGCCTTAGTCCAGGGTCTTTAAAAAGACCATGCTTACCCTCATCTGATTAGCAGGGGCTTTTAGAAAAGCCAGGTAAAATGGAGAGGCTTCCTTTTGCTGTGGTCTTTAAAAAGACCATGTTCCAGGGCTGTGTACCAAGGCCCAGTGTTGCTGGTAGCTGGTTCAGCTGTAACTGGTAACTGATCAGTCCAAGGGTCTTAAAAAGACCTTACCAGTGATAAATAGTGACACATTCAGTCTGAGGGTCTAAATAAGACTATGCTTAGGTGTGCCCCTAGTAAACTTCCACATCTCTAGTAGATTTTTCAGGAAGGTTTGGGTTTGCCAAGATGGTAGTTAACTCCATGGTGTGAGGGGGGCAAAAATAAAATACTATTACTAATAATGACAATAATTAAGCCGATAAGGAATAAAAGTGGGTGAAAACCATAAAGGGGATAAAAGGGTTAAAAAGGGATAAGGGCATGTTTAAATGCCGCCCCTATAAGAAACTTCCACCCATTGGCTGCGAGTCCATGAGCCGCCTGATGCTAGAAAAAATAAAGCTGGTGGTCAGCAATCCTAACAGGACCTCCTTCGGTGTTTCTCTGTCTGGTGTGTGTCTATGTGGCCAGGCAGGAGGCTAAGAGCCACAGCAGATGGAGTAAAACAATGCTAAACTTAAGGAAGTTTAAACACAAACTCTGCCATTAGACTCGGGTATTTACAAGGTATTTTTTTCTTCGTTGGTCTGCTTTGTCACGTTATTTTCCATGATAACTGAGCTCCAGTTTCACCAGACTGTAGCATTTTAAGGAATCTTAAGGAATTGCATGGTTTTTACTATTCTCATTTTAGATTTCCGGGAATTGATTGTAATCCACTTTTTGTTGGTTCTGTTTTTGTTTTCACTGTTCACCCGTTTACTTTGTAGCTAGAGATCAGCTTTTTTATTTTCATAGTTATCCATATTTGCATGTTTATATTCTGCCTAATAGATTAGAGTCAGGTTATTAAGTGTACCACGGTTGTTTTCTTTTTATCGGACCCCTCCATAGCCCCTTCGTTTTCCTGGATCTCTTCCCTCCTAACATCCACAAGCACTTCCCCATAAGTTCTCGTATGGCCAGTATACATTTCTCTCCCCTATCCCAATGTAGGCTCCCTTCTTTCCTCAAGTGTAACGTAGTCTGTTAGTTTAATAGTTTTTTAGTACTAGTTGTTAACTTTTCTCAGAACCTCTCCCCCTTGAAGTACCGCAACCCCCATCCAGCAAGGGATCCTCTCACGCAAACCTCTGCTGCCCTGGTTTTTGCTTCCTTTTTTACTCCATCTGCCATGGCTCTTATCCCCCCCCTCCACTGGCTACAGACACACACCAGACAGAGAAACGTTGAAGGAGGTCCCGTTAGGATTCCTGACCACCAGCTCTCTTTTTTCTAACATCGGGTGGCTCACAGACTCAAGTTTCTTATAGGGATGACATTTAAAGATGCTTGTATCCCTTTTTAACCACTGCATCCCCTTTTATGTTTTTTCACCCACTGTTATTCCTTATTGGCTTGATTTTTTCATCGGCTTGATTTGTATTGTCATTATTAGTATTATTATTTTATTTGTGCCCCTCACACCACGGAGCTCACCACCATCTTGGCACACCAAACCTTTCCAAAAAACCACGATCCAGTATTCAACCATCCTCCATTTTAAGGGTAACAAAATAGAGCATTATACCTGGTTCCGTGCCCATGCACTAAAACTGAAGCATCCCTGATGAAGCCGCTTGATGTAAAGCATTGCATACATCTCCAGAACCACTGCCCACTTTTTATCTTTTTGGTTTTGTAAAGCTCAGCTTAGAGACAAAACCATTTAACCTCCTGGCCAGCACACTTAGCTGTACACACCACTAACCGATACACGAGCAATCTGTTTTGTGGGCACTTGGCTGATATTAGCAATAGCATTAACCTGTACAGCTTTTGTAGGGTTTTATTTAGCAACCGAACTGATAAACGCATCAATTGTACATGTTATTTATGCAGGTTATTCTAGCCTGCTGTATTTATATTTTAAACATGTCTTCTATGTTTATTTTTGAATCTGAATTCTATGTAACTTAGGTTTCCCGGAGGTGTGACACCAACTAAATCCCGGGCTTTCTCACCAAACCAATCCCAATAAAGGTTACTCCCCTTTTGCCCAAGACAGCCTGACATGCCCCCTTTTATTAGTATAAATAGCACTGTAATTTCTGTATCTTTAACACTCTGGACTAATACTTTGGACAGCTTCAGCAATAAAGAACACTGCAAAAGAACCACACTGGTCTGAATCATTCTTTCCTACTAGAGACATGGAAGTTTTTTTTACTATGGACACACCTAAACATCATCTTATTTAGACCCTCAGACTGAATTTGTCACTATTCATCACTGGTAAGGTCTTTAAGACCCTCAGACTGATCATTTACCAGTTACAGCTGAACCAGCAGCACTGGGCCTTAGTACACAGCCCTTGGACACGGCCTTTTTAAAGACCACAGCAAAAGGAAGGATCTCCATTTTACTTGCCTTTTCTAAAGATCCCTGCTAAGCAGGTCAGGGTAAGCACTGTCTTTTTAAAGACCGTGGACTAAGGCATTTACTAAAAGGACCAAACCAGGTCTTTTTTAAACACTGCTGCATGGGCCGAAACCCAGTCTTTCTATAGACTCCCAAAAAGGCTCTACAAAGGGGTATGCTTCCCACTAAACTGTCTTTTTAAAGACCCCTTACTTGATTCCGGCTCCACTACCACCAACTCAGTCTTCAAAGACCCGGACCAGCCACATCACTGTCTATTTAAAGATTCATTCTTTGGAATCCACTTGAGTGTCAGTCACTAGACTTCCCCCAGAGGAACGCTGCACTCATTGGAGTATTTTATAATTTATCCTATTCTACATAGAGAAAAATGCCTTTAAAAATATGATTTTCTCCAAGAGGAGTAAAGCTAGGTGCCTGAAACTCTTCAGGTATACAGGGTAGTATGCACCCTACAAAAAATCAGTGCAATCCTCGCTCCGGCATAACTTCTTTCAGTATGACCATTTACTGCTTTAGCTTTCCCTTTGCATTTCCAGCCTATTCTACATAGAGAAAAATACCCTTGAAAACTTGATTTCTCCAAGAAGGGTAAACCTAGGAGGCTGAAACTCTACAGGTACACAGGCTAGTACAGCCCTTACAAAACAGCACTTCAGTGATGGCTCTGGCATAACTTCTTTCAGTATGACCATTTTCTGTTTTTAGCTTTCCATATGCTTCCAAGATGGCGGCTGCAGGTGAGTGTTCTGCTGCTGAGGCAGCTCTAAATGTTAATAATTCAGCTTCTAGTATTCATTTTTCAGTTTCCCCAGTTGGTACTTTTGTGGGAACACTTGGTGCTTCTGTACAACTTTTTGTTACGGCTTCTCAAATTTTGCGTGATTCGCAAACAAAGTTATTTGACTGGCATGACGAAATGGAAACTGCTTCTTCCAATGAGATTTCTGCTTCTGCAGTGGCCTTGCAGTTTTCTGGATCTACTATGGATTTTACTTTACATTCAGTTTCAGGACTGGTGACCACTGCCGCCACTGCCATGGATAATGTAAAGAATGCCACTTCCAGTTTGGAGTCTTCTGCATTTTCTGGACTTTCTAATGGCACTATGTTGGATCATATTGCTGATGCTATTATTTCATCACAGGTGCCTGGACCTTCTTTCTGATCATCCGGCTGCTAGTTATTCTGAAGCAGCTGCAATGGGTCTGGCTGCCGCTGGACAATTTTTACATTCCTTTGCTTCTATGGCTGGTACTTCTGCTGCTGGTTCTGGTGTTTCTATTGCTTTGGATTGTGTTGTACCAAAGCTATTTTTGCACCTTAAGACCATTTCTGGGCAAGCTACTTCCAAAGGAGAAATTTGGAGTAAAGTTTTGGAGTCGTTGGGGTTGTCTTGTTCTTCTGTGTGGGCATTAATTCACTTGGGACAGGATCCCTTTGCAGATGTTTATTTTGAGTATCAGAATTCTGCTTTTCAGTTCCATACAGCGTTTTTGGCTCACTCTTCAGAGGCTCCTTTTAATTCCTTTAGTATCTCAGAACTGAATGTGCAATTTCGATGGAAGGTGACTCTGCATTTTCATACCATTTATGTAACAGCTTCTCAGGTTAAAGCTTATTGGTTACAACATTGGGCTTCTATATTCCAAGTGGAGTAGTCTCATGCAGCGGAGACAGGGGGTATTTGGGATGGTGGCTGGATAGTATCTGTGGCTTTTCATGTTCAGGATTCTGGCATACAGCACCTTCCTGGAGTTTGTTTCATTGCTGGTCATCATGGAGTGGTGCGATATGCTAGGCAGCCTCTCAATTGTTTTTTCTGTGGTCATTTTTCACATATGGTGACTGAATGTCCCACTAAGTGTTGTACTTGTTGTGGATCTCATTCTCATTTTGCTTGGGATTGTGCTGCCAGTTTTTCTTTCTGTTCAGAATCCCATCATTGGTCTGCTGCTACTGCTATGTTTTATTCAGTGGTTTCAGCTGATTCTGCTGTTGTGGATCCTGTGGTTGCTGTTCCAGTTGCTGATGGAGGTTCGGTTGCTTTGGCATCTGAGACTTTGCCTGTAATTACTGATGTGGTTTCACAGTCTTCATCTTCAGTTGTGCAGGCACCATCTGTTTCTGTTTCCTCCTCCCTTGTGATGCCCTCTTCCTCCTGCTGAGTCTTCTGTTATTTCTCCTGTGCGGGACATTTCTCACCCGTAACATCATCAGCCTAACTTCTTGTCAGTGGCTGACCATACATCTTCAGATGATGATGGGGATCTTATTTATGGTGATGTAGGGATTACCAACACTTATTCTACTACAGATTCCAGGTGGTTTCATGTTCTGTGGAGGAGGCATGATGACACAAAGTGTTTGAAGTCATTTTTTTCTATCAAACAGGATAGCTGATTTTTCACTTTTTTGCAGTATCAACTTGATGGTGACACTCCCTCATCGCTTACTGATTTTGTATTGGGTTAAATCTCTACCTCATATTTCTCTGCTGGACACTGGTCATTTAACGGAGGATGTCATGCGTCAATGGGATAGTTTATGGTCTGATTCATCTATATGGTCTTCTGGCCTGGACTATTACTCTGGGCTAATTGTTCTTTATCGTTTTTCAATTGTCACTATTTGTGGTGATGCTCATGTTATATCTGGCAGGTTTTTATATATTGAGGTCAGGGTTCAAAGTTTATTACGTTTGTTTTTATATGCTTATGTTAATGTCACTGAGCATTGTCAGTTTTTTTGTTTACTCTCTTATTTGTTGCTTGATGTCCCTACTGTGGCTTGGGGTGATTTCAATAGTCATGTTGTGGAAGGTTCCTCCAGTTTGAGGTGTGATGTTTGTGCTTATTCTCAGTCATTGTTTGCGACTGGGTTGTGTCTGCTCTCTTCTCCTACTTTTACTTATTCATGTTGTTCTGTTCAGTCAGTGTTAGATTACTGTTGGTATTCTTTGTCTTTGTGTTATGCTTCTTTTGAGCCTTATCCAGTGTCTTTTTTGGATCATGTGGCTTTAGGTTGTTGGTTTGGGTGATGTTCTTTCTTCGGCTAAGGGACGTGGTTTTTCTTGTATGAATTCTTTTTTGGCTACTTCTGCTTGGTGTATTGTGGTCGGATCACTGTTCTCTTTAATTTATATTCTGATGTTTCTTTATGGGGGGGTTGATTTGAAGGAGACATTATCTTCTAGGTATAAATGGTTTGTGGCATGTTTTCATACTGTTTTGAAACGTGTTATTTCAGATGTGTATAATCATTATCAGCATTGTGCTTCCTTTGATTTGGGTACTGCTGTTACTTTACTGCATGATTTGTATTTCTTAACGTTCACAGAGTAAAATCTTGTTTAATTTGAAGCATGTTTTGTGTGGTAAAGGGGAGTTTTTTTCCCATATATTGGAAAAAAGGTATTAAGGATGGAGTCTTATTTCTTCTTGGCATTCCTCTGATGGCTCTTTGGTTATTTCCAGAGAGGCTATTTTGGATGTTCATAATGATTTGTCTGATCTTTTTTGTGGCAAGTCAGATTCCTCTCAGTTTTGGGTTCTTCCTACTTCATTGTCTTCTTTTTGGGATTCTTTGGATGCTTCTATTTCTGAGCTTCGGGTGGCTTTGTCTTCTCTTGGTTCTCATTGTTCAGTACCAGGTCCTGGTTCTCATTGTTCAGTACCAGGTCCTGATGGTATTCCCTATGTTTTATGTGTGTCTCTTTCTGAGGATGGGTTGTGTTTGGTGGATTTAAGGATTGGTTATTTCAGGGGTATTGATATGCTTCTTTTTTGAAGGTCACTTTGAATTTTTTGTGGATGAAGGGCTTCAGTTACGTTTGGGTTCTGTTATTGGTACTTTATTGGATCCTGATGTTTCTCATCAGCCTGTTTGGGATTTGCTTATGTTGTAGAAGTTCGTGAGTCAACATGTCTTGTCTTCTTCTGCAATGTTAGTTTCTTGCGATTTGACCAAGGCTTTTGATATTATTTCTCATTTGGTTTTGTTTCATATCTTGGCTGCTTATGGATTTGGGGATACGTTTCTTTCTTGTGTTCAGTCTGTTTATGGTAACACTGTCATTGTTACTGTTGTGAATGAATGGTTGGAGTGATCGGTTTCTATGTGCAATGGCATTTGCCAAGGTTGTCCCTTAAGCAGTTATTTCTTAGCCTTGTTAATTGGTGCTGTTTTCTCTACTTTTCATGTTCCTCCTCCTTTGTCTTCTTGTGGGTCTTGGTTCCTAATGTTGTTTTATATGATGACGATCTTACTTATTTTGCTGAAAATTTGTGTGTTTCATCATCATTTTTTGCACGGGTTGTTACCTCTTATCTGTTGTGGGGTTTACTTTAAATTTTTCTAAATCTGTTGGGATTTCTACTTCATCCTCTTCTGTTGCAGTGTGTGGTTTGCCTTTTACTTCTGTAGGTTTGTTTGTTTTGGATCTTCCTTTGTTCTTGGTCATTGTGATCATCATCTTCAGAGGGAGAGTGCCTCTGTCATTTTGGAATATGTTTTGTCGTTTGCTAAACGTGTTTGATTAATGGTGCTTTTTTTGAGTCTTTTGATTTATGTTTTATCTGTGTATTTTTTCCTTTGTGTTAGGCTCCTCATTTATTGTGTATGTTTTTTTTTCCTTTTTTTGGAAGTCCAAGTTGAATCCTGTCAGGGTGAGGTGTTCTTTATGCTCCTTCCAGTCAGGGTGGTTGGGCATTAAAACATCCAGTTTTGTTTTTACATTTATTGCATTTGCATTTGGTTTTTCACTGTTTGCATTCTGATGCTTTCTGTTGTGAAGGAGTTGCTTTTTAGTGCATTATGGTAGATTTTGGACTATGTGTTTGTCAGGTAGGCATTCTCAGGATTTAGTTGTCTCAGAATTGTGTGACATTCAATTGGTGGTTTTTCATTATTGGATTTTTTCTTTGGATGGCTCTTTGTCTCTGAGGTCTCGGTATGTTTCTCTCATGTCTCAGTATCATGTTATTAATGGTTATTCTTCTTGTACTTCTTTACAGTTGCTGGCTTTATGTCATTGTCATTTATTTTCTGTGTGTACACCTGTGTGGCATGATTTTTTCTGGCGGCTGGCTTTGGACAGATTGCCTTTGAGGAGTTCTTTGGTATTTCAATCGTTTTCTGATCATTGTTGTTTTTGGCGGGATTGTAATGCTCTTGAGGATGTTACACATGTTTTTCTATTGTGTTCTCAATTGCAAGGTTTTTGGGATTGTGTTCATCATGATTTTTTGTCGCGTTTTTGTTTCCTGTTACAGTTTCTAAAATTTTGTATGGTGACTATGGATGTTCTTGGGATCCTGTTATATCTCACACTGATTTTTTTCTTGGTTTCTGTTCAGTTTCTTTTGTGGAAAGTAACATGTTCTGAATATCATCATGGTTCTGTTTGTTCTATTCCTTCTATTTTGATGGGTTTGAGGGCTTGGTTGCACAGATGGAATTTGGATGATATACTTGCTTGTTTTCTTGTATTTACATTTGTTTATTTTTTTTTTAATAAATGTTGGATGAACCCAAGTATTTCCAGCCTCTTCTACTTAGAGAAAAATACCCCTTGAAAACTGATTTTTCTCCAAGAGAGATAAAACTAGGAGGCTGAATCTCTACAGGTACACAGGGCAGTATGCACCCTACACAAAAGGGCATTGTAATCCTGTCTCTGGCATAATTCTTCTTTCAGTAGGAGCATTTACTCTTTTTACCTTTCCCAATGCATTTCCAGCCTGTTCTACACAGAGAAAAACACCATGAAAATTTGATTTTCTCCAAGAAGGGTAGAACTAGGAGGCTTAAACTCTCCATGTACACAGGGTAGTATGCACCCTATACAAGTGCACTGCAATCCTGGCTCTGGTATCTCTTCTTTTTTCAGGATGACTATTTAATGTTTTTAGCTTTCCCTATGCATTTCCAGCCTATTTTACATAAAGAAAAATATCTTTTGAAAACTTGATTTTATCCATACTGGGTAAAGCTAGGAAGCTGAAACTCTACAAGTACACAAGGCACTATGCACCCTACAAATGGCTACTACAATCCTGACACTGGCTTCACGTCTTTCAGCATGACCCTTTATTGTTTTTAGCTTTCCCTATGCATTTTCTGCCTATTCTACATACAGAAAAATACCCCTTGAAAACTTGATTTTCTCCAACAGGGGTAAAGCTAGGAGGCTGAAACTCGACGGGTATACATGGTAGTATGCGCCCCACAAAAAGGCACTGCAATTCCAGTTATGGGATCTCTTCTTCTTTCACTATGACCATTTAATGTTTCTAGCTTTCCCTTGGCATTTCCAGCCTATTCTACAGAGAGACAATTATCCCTTAAAACCTTGATTTTCTCCAAGAGTGGTAAAGCTAGGATGTTGAAACTCTACAGGTACACAGTGTAGTATGCACCCTACAAAGGAGACTGCAATCCTGGTTGTAGCATAACATCTTCTTTCAGTATGACCATTTACTCTTTTGAGCTTTTCCAATGCAATTTCCAGCCTCTTCTACATACAGAAAAATATGCCTTGAAAACGTGATTTTCTCCAAGAGAGGTAAAGCTAAGAGGCTAACAATCTACAGATACACAAGGTAGTATACACCCTACAAAAGGGCACTGCAATTCAGGCTCTGGGATAACTTCTTTTATTTTAGTATGACTGTTTACTGTTTTTAGCTTTCCCTAAGCATTTCCAGCCTATTCTACTTAGAGAAGAGTACCTTGTGAAAACTTGACTTTCTCCAAGAGGGGTACAGCTAGGAGGCTGAAACTCTGCAGGTACACAGGATATCAAGCAACCTACAAAAGGGCACTGGAATCCTGGCTCAACAATGTCTTTCAGTATGCCCGTTTATTGCTTTAGCCTTTCCTTTGCATTTCCAGCCTATTCTATCTTCTCTCTAACTCTTCACAATGAAACATGTAACAGAGGGAAAGGAGCGATACTCTAATTTTAACTCTACAAGATCTATTTAATTTAAACTGGTGAGAAGAATGCACTTTGTCCGCTACTAAAATACCAAAATTCAGGTGTTACATATGGGGGGGGGGACCTAGCAGTTGTAATGGGGTTTGAGGATCCACTATGGCCTTCTTCGGGGAGGCATCTATAAATGAACCGTACTAATTTGGAGGGACTTATAATTTGGACTTACTAGTTACACAGACTCAGTACCAGTGTAAGAATATATGGAAAAAGATAAGATTATTAACAAGAAAATTAAATATGGGACTGTTGACAAGAAATTTAAATAATGGGTTTATATAGATGTTGCAGACTGCTTGTAACCAAGAAAAAAGGAGGTAAAAGAGGTGAAAAAACATGATCTGGTGGTTGGTACATGATCATGTGAATCCCTATAATGAAAAAGTAAGGGCGAACTGGTTGCAAGCTACCACGGAGGGAGGGAGATTAACTGTTGGTCCGTGAAGAACGATTTAGATAATACAGTTTCTTTTACAAAAGATATGATGTGATAACATGATCTTTAAAATCGGGAAAATCTGGGAAAAAATAATACAAATTAATAATTTACCTAATTTCAAGCTGAGGAATGCCCATATGTCAGAGAGTGAACTACGCTTGAAAAGCAAGTGGAATAAAGGATGGCTAAAATGGTGGTCTGGAGGTCAATTTAGTACTGGGTTAAAGAACGGCAAGGATCCAGTGTGCCAACTAGAGTGGGTAACTGACCCGCAGTGCTGGGACACTGGAAAGGAGTTCATGTAGCGGGAGTGGATAGTTAAGTAATGGGGCTGGACTCAGACATAAATCAAATAAAGTGGTGGGAGGATGACTGGGACTAGAGGCTGGGTCTAGGATCAGGGTAGGTGGGTCTTAACTCAAAGTGCTGCCAAAGGAGGCTGTTAGCTAATGAAAAAGAAGAACAAAAAGCTGGAGATTCAAAACGTATGGACTAATTTGGCTCCTGATTCACAGGCTACCTTCTGTGAAAAAGTGTCTGGGAGAAGGGTGGGTGAGGGAAGTGGAAGTAATAAATCATTGTAGTTTAACGTAATGGTAAAACACATTGGTTTAAAAAGGAATATAAAACAATAAACACATGGAGTAAATGTCAGGAGCCAGAGTGTCACAGGATGTGGGGGAGAGAGGGGGGGTTAGAATGCAGGATTTTATCCAATAGAGTGGGGTATGGGTGAGTGCTTGTGCAGGAAAGACGATGAACCTTAAGCCACAGATGGCGGATTAGCCCTGGATCTATTGAGTAAGTGTCTGTGTAACTGGAGCATTACTTGCATAAAGAAACAGAAAATGCAGGATATAAAAGATGCCTCAGAGGGTAAGGCGGCTAAAGGAGTTGATGGTGGAATGGGATAAGCAGTTGGGCTCAGGGTCCGAGGGGGTCAGTGTGGAGGTGGTAGGGGGTGTGAAAATACCATGGGGCTATAGTGGTGTTGAGGTTAGGTGTTGGGGGTATGAACAGGGGTGAGGGAATGAACTGGGAGTTCTAAGTAGGGGCCTCACATTTGTACTGACAAAAAGACCCAGTCTTACTCGAACCATCATTGACGTACGGCTAATCACAAGGAAACTACAATTAAAACAATTTTTTCATCAAAATGGCAAGGATAAAAAACAACTTGACACACATGCTCTGTGAATGGCCAACTGGAAAGAAAAATAAAACTTTTGCCCCACTTCAAACCCCATCAAAACAGCATTCCAGGACAAGTGCGAGTCAGACATAAGAAAACTACTCCATAAAGCACCTAAGAAGAAATTATTCAACATGACAAAGGAATAAATGGAGGCACTAAAAGGACTCATCTCAGAGAAAAGTAGGAGGATCATGAAAGCGGACAAAGGAAGGGACATACTCATCACAAACACCCGGAGCTATGACAACAAAATAGAGGCCATGCTAAGGAATCAATTGCACTATGAAACCAGCAGCTTGGACAATGTCAAACTGGCTTATGAAAACCTGAGTACGGAACTAGACTACCTGCATCTGGAATGACTCATTAGTGAGAACATAATGGAATTTCTGACCATGAACCATCCAAGACTGCCACAGTTTTCTGGACTCCTGAAGCATCATAAAAATCTTCTGAATCCCCCTTACAGACCTGTTATTGCCAGCATTGGCTCCATTATAGACCCTATGGCCATATACCTGGACTTCACACTAAAATCACTGGCAGAAAACAATAGGTCCTTTATCTTAGACTCCATGGACTTCTTCACCAAAATCAAGATAGTCTCTGTAACAAAAGACTCTCACCTGGAGACCATAGATGTGGAATCGTTATATTCAGTGCTCCCCCATGACTACTGTATCTCAGTCATGGTGGAGGCCTACAATCAGGACCATGCAACCCTTCCTGGAAAAAATCAAAAAATTAAGCAAGCTTCTCTCTCTAGTCTTGAAGAACAACTTTTTCCAATTTAATAACATATACAGGCAAACCACAGGCATTGCTATGGGAGCAGCCATAAGCCCCAGCCTGGCCAACATGGCTCTACGTAAGTGGGAATTGGAATACATCTATGACTCCTCTCTCTACTGGGATATGGGATGCTACTTCTGATTCATTGATGACATTTTTCTGATCTGGAATATAAGCAATGAAAAATGATTGGTCTTCAGCTCTATCAGCATCTCCACAGGGTTACTTAAATTTATCACAAATGTCAGTAAAGAGGAAGTAGAATTCATTGACGTCCTTTTCATTAAGAAACCTGAATGTAAACCCGTGATGCACAATTTACAACAGAAACCTACCAGGATCAATTACTTCCTCCACGCCAGCAGCATGCATCCTTTTCAATGTCAAGTCACAGGGGCTAAGCATCGCAAGTGTGTCAAAAGAAATGGATTACTTCCTACACAATATCCAGCAACTAGAAAATGACTTTCTCATGAGAGGTTACTCACAGAGGCTCCTACACCACATTCTTGAGCTGATCATCCAACAAACAGCAAATGGTACCTTCAGGACACACCACAACATAAGAGCCCCAAGGACAACAGATGAAAGATTCAAATTAAACTGCATCCTCCAATATTCCATGGACTATCAGGATATTTAGAAAATCATCAGCGATAACTGGCATATCATATGGGGAAACAGGACATTTGGCCATATCTTCCCCAACAATCCAAGCTTCACTATCAAAAGGGGCACCAGCATCAGAGATTATGTGGAAAGCAACAAGACTCCACACTACCCCCAAGGAGGCACCTTTGCATGCAGCAACCCTCCTTGCCACTACTGTTGCTACACGAGTGGTAAAAATTCTTTCACTTGTCCCAACAACCAGAGACTACCAAGCAAAATTCAAATGGAACTTCTATGTTGAGAAAATTATCAACCAAATGAAAACCAGAGTGGCCAAACACCTGCATGACTTGAAGCAAGGCAATAAAACCAATCCCCTAGCAGTGCACGCCACTAAGAAGCTGGGTCATAATACTTTCAAATTCCACATCCTTGAGCACATTCCCAAGACACCATTCGTGGGGAATTACAATGACCTTCTTGAAAAGAAGGAGCTTCTGTGGCAAATCAAACTACAATTCAGAAAAACACTAGGACTCAACACAGCCGAATCTCTAATACTGATCCTCAACTTAAGTACTCTCAACGATATAAATTACGGATAACTGACTTCACTGTCATTTGACTGTCAGGACAAGCCGGCATCAGATTTGTTCTCTTTAATTCAGCTACACAGGAGTCCATTTTTATCATTTTTTAGCTTTTTGATTTTTAATTTGTCATTTTCAGTATCATGAGACTACCAACATGTACAAGGACAATACTACAAGGTATGAAAATAATTTTTGTTTTATTTCTTTGCTTTTTACTTTGTTTTTTTAACATAATTCCAGACACACCAGCACATGTTGTACCTATGATCTAACACTTCTGAGGTGTATTCTTGTATGGCTGAGCTTTGTTTGCTTTTTGCTAGTTAAAGGCCACTGGTTTGGCATTTTAGGTAACATTTAAGTTCCCACGAGCTTCTGACTTTTAGTAAGTTTTGATTCATTCTTATTATTATTTAGGTGTTATATACTGCCTGTTTTCCTATTTTGCATCAAACGATGACCTCCTACTGTTCCATTTTTTTATGTAAGCTTTACATTACATCTTATTATTGGCTCCTTATTTCTTCACTATAATCTCTCCCTTTTTTGTTATTAATTATGTATATATAGTTTTATATTGAAATTTTTATAGCTCCTTTTGTTTCGTCCCCCCTGATAACACCCCCAACACCACTATAGCCCCACAGTACTTTCACATCCTTTACCACCTCCATGCGGACACCTCAGACCCTGAGTCCCACTGATTGTCCCATTCCACCATCAACTCCTTTAGCTGCCTTACCATCTGGGATGTCTTTTGTATCCTACGTTTTCTTATGTATCCTGTGTTTCATTACTTTATGTACAGTAAAAGTAATGCTCCATTTATACAGACCACACTTACACAATAGATCCAGGCTAATCTATCATCTGTGGCTTAAGGTCCATAGTGTTTCCTGCATGAGCACTCACCTCTATCACACTCTAATGGTTAGAATGCCGCATTCAACCTCCCCCACACACCTCCTGTGACACTCTGGCACCTGACCTTTACTCCATTTTTATGGTTTCATATTCCTTTTTAAACCAGTGAGTTTTACCATTAGGTTAAACTACAATCATTTATTTATTACTTCTGATTCTCTTCCCACACCCACTCTTCTCCCAGCCATTTTTTCACAAAAGATAGCTTGTAAATCAGGAGCCAAATTAGTCCATAAGTTTTGAATCTCCAGCTTTTTGTGCTTGTTCTTTCATTAGCTCACAACCCCCTTTGGTGGCACTTTGAGTTAAGACCCACCTACCCCGATCCTAGACCCAGCTTACAGTCTTGGTCATCCCCCCACTTTATTTGATTTATGTCCGAGTCCAACTTATTACTTAACTATCCACCCACTGACACGTGATTTCCTTTCCAGTGTCCCAGCACTGCGGGTCAGTTACCCACTCTAGTTGGCACATCAGACCCTCGCCTTTCTTTAGCCAAGTACTAAATCAGCCTCCAGATCTCTGTTTCAGCTTTTAGCCATCTTTTACTCCATTTGCTTTTCAACCATTGTTCACTCTCTGACATGGGGGCATTCCTCAGGTTGAAATTAGGTAAGTTTTTAATCTGTATTATTTTTCCCAGATCTTCTCTGGTTTTAAAGATCATGTTATTATAAAAACGTATCTTTTGTTAAAAAAAAAAAAAAGGCGTCCTCTCTATTGGTCTTCATGGACTGACAGTTCTCTCTCTCTGTGGTAGCTTAAAAAAATTACAAGAATGAACTTGCTTCTTCACCAGGCAAGCATGCACCCCTTCCTCACAAAACGATAATCATCAAATCACAAGGACTGCGAATGACAAGGGTATCCAAAGAATTCAGGGATTTTACCACCAACCTAATCAACCTAGAAAAAGATTTTCTAGAAAGAGGATACAACAAAAAACTGATCAAAAGTATACTAGACCCCATCAGAGAAAAGCAAAACTAGCAAACCCCGAATACGGGACTTACACCAGCCACAACAGAAGGTGCCAAAATGAAAAAGCCAAAAATCCAAACCAAATGGCTTTGATCCTGACTTTTTCAACCGACTTCCAAAAGCTAAAGATCATCATTTTGGAAAACTGGTGCACTGTTAACAACGACCCTACCATCGGACCATTATTCCTGGACACTCCTTCCTTCAGTATACGAAGGAACAGAAACATCAAACAGATTTTGGAACAAGCCAGCAGGCATTCTGATCCATTGCCCCAGACAAAACCAGGCACATACCTCTGCCATAGTAAAGGATGCAGATACTGCAAAATAGCAGATCAGACCATTTCAAATGCCGAACACAAACTTAACCTACAAAAGCAAGGGCACTTTCAACTGCAACAGTGAATGCATGGTGTACAGAGCCCAATGTACAAAATGCAACCACTTCTACATCGGAAAAACCATCAAAAAAATAAAAGACAGAATGGCTCATCATCTTCATGATATTAGATAAGTGAACCCCAACAACGCACTAGCAAGACATGCTAGTGACAAACCTCTCTATAACAGTTTCAAGTTCTACATCATCGATCAACTGGAAAAAGAAGCCCTTCAGGGCCCCACAAATATACTGCTAGAAAAGAGAGAACTGGAATGGCAGCTTAGGCTCAATGTGAACAGGGGATTTGGCCTGAACACACAGATCTCCATAAACTGCATTTTGAACCTAAGGAAATTCAACCACCACGCATACTACTAGATTTTGTTTAACAACCAGTTGCAAAGGACATAAATTAATTTTCATCAATGAAACACCACCAGTTTCCAGTAAAGCTTATTAAATATTTTTTTCTAACTTACTTTATTTTTTTTCACATGTTCTGTAATTTTAGTTCTGTTACTTGAGTTTCACATTTTAGCTTTCAGTATATGTTTGGATCATAAGTTGTTTCTGGTCAGTTATTCAGTAACTTGGTCATCCAATTCAGTACCACAGTCACCGGTTAGTCCACCAAAAATTGCCTGGTGTCTAATACATTATTTTTTTTAACTGGTGACCATAATTTTTCAAGGTTTACAAACATTACTTTGGGGACATGCAGAACAGATTTCACTACAGAACCTTATATAATTCGTTACAGTAATTTTTTATGACTTTGACATCTTTGACCACAGATATTCTCTTGGATGCGAGCACTAAGTAATTAAAAACAAATTCACAACATTTACTAAGCACATCCCGCAGGACTCGAAGGACATGTGTTCACTCTGTTACTGCTATTTTCTCGTTTTCATTGAATGGTACTTTAATCCCTGGCTTATTTTACTTATTACTAATTTTTCCTTGCAGCAGCCACTGCTCTGATACATTAAGTCTTTGTTCAGGTGTTCATCATGATTGAAAAAAATACTAGTCAATGAAGAAGAAATACTCTTTTTCCACAATGTTTTTTACTGATGCAAGCTTGGTACTTCATAGCATGGTGTTTTTCATTCATTTATTCAGGTTATCATCAAGACTGAGAAAATACCGAACAATGAATTAGACTTATTGTGTATTTTTTGCTTAATGACTCACTTTATAGCACCAAGTTTCACTATTAGGGTCCTAAAACTAACCCCCAAAGACCAAGGGTACTTCTCCGTCAGTCAGGTAAATAAAACCACAGTTGTGATATGTATATTGATATTAATTATGACAATGTTTTAAACAAAAAGGTAACGGAGAGACATTTTAGGCAGGCAACAGGTAGACCGATAAGGACTGCTGGTGACCTTATTTTCATTAAATGTATATTTTCTTGGAATTAACCACAATGTGACTTAACATAATAATGTTGACTTTATACCTTACATTTTGTTTTTCTTTACATGTCTCAGTATTTTTTCAAAAGTGGTAGATCTGAAGAAGCTTCTAACTGAAAGCGCACGTTTCTAAAAGGCCACGGTACATTTTTAGGGAATTTATAGTTTATTTAGTTATTAACCAAGGTTGCAGAGTATAATTTTAAATCGGCCCACCATCAGGGGACCCATTCACAGCTCAAATCCCAACTATGGTGATATTTCATAGCACGATGGGCCCACACCACCAGTTTACTCCCTCAAGTTTCCGCATTGGTTAGCGATCTTAACAGTCACCCTATCTCACAACTGCACGTACACAGGGTGGTAGATTACACCCACTGCCACCTCGCTTGGTCTTCCCACCTCATACTAGATTGGCTAACAGTTTCCCGCACTCTAACCTCCACCCCGATTTGACCGCCTGGCATGTCATAGGCCCTCCCCTCCACAGATGTCCATAATAGGCAGATCCTTCACCTACCCGCACGCCTTCCCAGCATTCCACCAATCACAGCAATTCTCATGTGATATATGCCACCCACCAACATCACTTCCTCACCCCTACCTTCCGATTATGTCATCACCATGTGACCAATCAACTCTACCCCCGTGCAACTGACCCCGCCCCTCCACCCCTCCATTTTAGATCATGACGTTTCTAATCCACCCAATTATTCTTATTCCCATGCAATTAACCCCACCCCATCTTCATTCCCACCACCCATGAGCATCATAATACACACCCCCTTGATACACGACTTCCAACCAACATTTAGTTTCCCACGGCCACACATTGGCCAGGCATTAGCACACACTACCAATCAGTTGGGTACAAGTTTAGTATCCACACCCATGACTTTTTTACCACTTCACTTAAACCATCAGCGTATAGTTTAACAGTATTTTTTTCCCGCATCTAAATGGATTAATAGGATTGGTTACTTGCATACACATGAATGAATTACACACACTCACTCAACTTAACCCAACCCTAATCTTTTCTTAGGCTTTTGAAATACAATAAACCTGAATGAGGAAGTATGTAAAGCCTAGGATATTACTATAAGATTGTTTCATTTACTTCTGATTAATAATAAAAGCCCTACGCTGACCCCACATTTATTTATTTACTAGGTTCAATACACAGCTTTTTTTCATTTAACTGGATAAAGATCCCCCACAAGGGGTTGGAACGTGAAGTTTTGTTAACTCCTACTGGCCCCACATATTTAAACTAGACTTAAAACTTGGTTGTATAACTGGATACAATTCCCCTACAAGGGACTGGTATGTTGTTTGTTTGCCCACAGCACGAATCTCCCCACAAGGGTATGCTAATGCTGATTTATGCACACATCACGATCATTGAATAGTGCATACAGCACGATTAGATTTTTCACTAAGACATTTCATTAACTTGGATATATTACATGTAACTAACAATGTTCTGGTTATTACTGAGCTTATCTACCACGAATAAAGAAGATATGATCATGAACAAGGAGTCTATTATTTCAGCAATTAACCAGTGACATTTATATAATTCTTACTTTTATTTTTATATTTTGTATAAATAAGATTTTTAGATCCAGAGTAGAAGTTACAGGACCAATGATATGTGTTTAAATGAATTTTTTGCCCCGAGGAATTTTATATGGTATTTGTCTATTATTTTCACTTTATCTCAATTCTCATTATTAATTTCTTGAACTCAAGAACAACAAGATTGATTAACCAGCTCAGCACGAAGAAAGTATAGGTCTTGCATTATTGGGTTTAGTCCCAATAAATCTCATTAGTTTTTTTATTTATTAATTCATAGTACCTCAGGTACAAGCAAGCACCTTGAAAAATGGAAAAATGTGCCCAAAGACTTTGTTAATTTTGTTGATGGTCCAGTTTTCTCTGACTGACTTGAGGATGTTGTGGTAGTCCAATGAAAAATCAAGCATGCAATTAAGTTTCTACTTGTTGTCTGGGATATAAAAGGTCCTGGTGCGTTGTAAGATAGTGCCTTGGATCCTGGCCTGGATTATGGGTTCCAAAAGTTCAATAAGGAGCTTATTGGTGTATCCCCAGCTAACAAGTCTCTGTGGAAGATCATTGATGTTCTTCATAAAGTCTAACGGTTCCTTTGAAACTCTGGAAATTCTCAGACCCTATAGTTTGATGACACTCCTTTTTAGCTTGAAAGTTGCATGCTGGAGGCATGCAGGAGTAAACTGACCCTGGTGGGTTTTCGGTAAAGATCATGTGAGAAGGTTGGTGGATTTCTGGCTTTTCTTACAAGTAGGTCCAAAAATTCGATTTCTTACTGGTCCTGCTTTGTAGTGAATT
This sequence comes from Protopterus annectens, assembly GCF_019279795.1. Classification (NCBI taxonomy): domain Eukaryota; kingdom Metazoa; phylum Chordata; order Ceratodontiformes; family Protopteridae; genus Protopterus; species Protopterus annectens. The sequence goes on along the minus strand of NC_056749.1, from coordinate 145,074,797 downwards.
TGAGCAATAAAGTAGAGCTGTTAATATACTGAAGGAATTCCTCAAGCTTCTCCTAACTACCATTCCCTATGAGAAAAATGTCATCAATGAATCTAAAATAGCAGCCCCATCTCCTGTAGGGAGTTAGAATTTTAGATGTGATCATTTTCCCATTTACAAAGAGCCATGTTGGCTAGACTGGGTGCCATGGCAGCCCCCGTTGCTATATCTGTTGACTGCCTATAGTACTTGCCATTGAAATGGAAAAAAGTTGTTGCTGAGGAGCAAGGAGAGCAGTCGGCCCAGAACTTCTATTTCCCCTGGTAATGCTGCTACATCTATCCAGTAGGCCTTGATGGTGGCCGAGATGCAGTAGTTGTGTGGTAGGACTGTATAGAGATACTCCACATCGATGATCACCAGAGTGGAATCATCATGGATATTGACCCACTTGATTTTGTTCAAAAAGTCCATGGAGTCCTGGATGTGGGACCGGTTGTTCTGTGAAAGAAGTTTGATCCTTAAGTCCAAGAATAACAAAATGGTTTCTGTGATGGAGCATCTACTGGTCACTACTGGTCTGTAAGGCAGGTCTAGAAAGTTCTTGTGTGGCTTCGGGATGCCAAAGAATTGTGGCAGTCTAGGGTATTTCACTGTGAGAAAGTCCAGAAGAGCCTCTTCAATTAGGTCATTGGACTCCAAATCTTCCAGTGTAGTAGTGATGTCTTGGTAGGCTGCTGAGACCTGGCCTAGGGTGTCTGGGTCATAAAATTGTGTGTCCTGCAGTAAGTTGTTGATTTTGTTGTTGTAGGTGAATGTGTCAGTCACTAAAATGCCTCCTCCACTATCCGCTTTCATTACTCTCCTGGTCTTGTCTTGGATGAGTTCCTTCAGTGTGTGGAGTTCCTCCTTGGAGACGTTGTACATTCTTTTTCTGGACGGTTTGCTCAATAGCTTCCTGATGTCTGTTTTGCATTTGTCTTGAAATGCCTGGATTACTGGATTGGGGGAGGGCAAAAGTTGCTAAGTTAGGAGGGACCTATCAGATAAACACCATGCCACCAAAACTGACACCACGTCCCAGAATAACTCCAACATTAACACCCAGGAGCAGGTTTTTCACAATGCACCGACCACCATAGAGCCGGACTCACCAGCAGCAACCTGGACAACACTCACGATACAGGATCTGACCACAACAGACACCCTGAACCAGCACCACAACCATCAGCCCTGGATGGAAACAACCCCACAGGGGACCTACACACAAGAGAAATGGAAATCACAGAGGCTGGGTTCTCTAAAACACAAACCAAGGGACAAGACCTGGCAAGGCAAAAGGGACCTCAAACTCTTAGGTCAACCTCTAGCATCTCAGGGTCCCAGAAGAAGGAACAGAGAAACAGGAATTGACCCCCCCCCCAAGATCTAGAACGATTCAGAAGTACCCCCTCACTGAGGCCCAATTAAGTGTCTTCAAAAGAGGCCTAACTTTTGTTCCACAGCAGAGGGCCGGACCTTGCCAACAAGATAGTGGACCTTCGACTTTTTTTCCAGAAAACTCCAGCTTAAGTTGTTTTTCCACAACAAGAAGGGAAAACAAAGAATTGATACACATGTTCTAAGTTCAGTCAGGTGGAGAAAACCTAGCAACATCTGCCCTCTCCCCAATGCAGTAATCCAGGCATTTCAAGACAAATGTGAGCTGAAAGTCAGGAAGCTGTTGAGCAAACTCTTCACAAAAAGAATTTACAATGTTTCCAAGGAAGAACACCATGCACTAAAGGAACACATCAAGACAACACCCGGAGAGTAATGAAAGCAGACAAAGGAGGAGGCATTTTAGTGACTGACACCTCCACCAACAAAATCCATAACTTACTGCAGGGCACAAGATTCTGCGACCCAGTCACCCTTGGCCAGGTCTCAGCAGCTTACCAAGACATCACTACCACACTGAATGATTTGGAGTCCAATGACCTAATTTGAGGAGGCTCTTCTGGACTTTCTCACAGTAAAACACCCTAGACTGCTACAATTCTTCGGCATCCTAAAGCCACACAAGAACGTTCGAGACCCACCTTAAAGACCAGTGGTGGCCAGTGGAAGCTCCATCACAGAAATCATTTCATTATTCTTGGACTTCAGCATCAAACCTCTTTCACAGAACAACCGTTCCTACATCCAGGACTCCATGAACGTTTTGGACAAAATCAAGGGGGTCAATAACCATGAGGATTTCACCATGGTGACTATCGATGTGGAGTCTCTCTATACAGTCCTACCACACAACTACTGCATCTCAGCCACCATTAAGGCCTACTGGATGGATGTAGCAGCATTACCAGGGGAAATAGAAGTTCTGAGAAGACTGCTCACCTTGCTCCTCAGTATCAACTTTTTCCAGTTCAATGGCAAATACTATAGGCAGTCAATAGGTATAGTAATGGGGGCCACCATGCTTCCCAGTCTATCCAACATGACTCTCCATGAATGGGAAAATGATCACATCTATAATTCTAGCTACCTACAGGAGATGGGCTGCTATTTCAGATTCATTTATGGCATTTTTCTCGTATGGAATGGTAGTTAGGAAAAGCTTGAGGAATTCCTTCAGTATATCAACAGCTCCACTTTATTCCTCAAATTCACTGCAAAACAGGACCAGAAAGAAATCGAATTTTTGGACTTACTTGAAAGAAAAGACAGATATTCACCAACCCTCTAACACAATCTTTACCAAAAACCCACCTGGGTCAATTATCTGCTGCATGCCTCCAGCAAGCACCCTTTCAGGCTAAAAAGAAGCATCATCAAATCACAGGGTCTGAGAATTTCCAGAGTTTCAAAGGAACTGGCAGACTTTATGAAGAACACAAATGACCTCCACAGAGAAGTTTTAGTCAGGGGATACACCAATAAGCTCCTTAATGAAGTTTTGGAACCCATAATCCAGGCCAGGACCCAAGACACTATCTTACCATGCACCAGGACCCCTTTTATCCCAGACAGCAAGTACAAACTTAATTGCCTGCTTGATTTTTCATTGGACTTCCACAACATCCTAAAGTCAGTAAGAAAAAATTGCACCATCATTGGACTTCCACAACATCCTCAAGTTAGTAAGAAAAAATTGGACCATCATCAAGAGTAACTAAGTCTTTGGGCACATTTTTCTGGATCAACCATGCTTCACAGTCCAGAGAAACAGGAACATACGGGACTACCTTGAATACCCTGGACCCATTTCCAGCCTTAGGATAGGAACTTTCCCATGCAGTAACCCACTGTGCCATTACTGAAAACATCTGAGTGGGACTGGAGAATTTTACTGCCCTAACAAGAAGAGGAGATTGCAACACTGAAGGCGTCGTATACTGGGCAGCCTGCTCCAAATGCAATGCCTTTTATGTTGGCAAGACATTAATCAGCTGAAAACAAGCATTGCTAAACATTTACATGACTTGAGATACATGAAACAGACAAACCAGCTGGTAAGTGCATGCATTGAAGAACATGGGGCACAATTCATTTAAGTTTCAGATCCTGGACCATATACCCAATACCCCTCTTTGTGGCAACTATAATGCTGTTAATTGAGAAAAAAAGAACTCCTGTGGCAAATCAGGCTACAAAGTAGAAAACCACCAGGCCTGAATTACGCAAAATCCATTCTGCCCATGTTGGACTTAAGGAAAATACACCACAAATGTTTCCACTAGGATGAAGGGACACCACCAGTTTTGAAACTTTATTTTCATTCATTGTGCTCGATACTAAATCGATACTAAATGTTTACTCAGTAACCTTCCATAAGTGTTTACATATTTTCCGCATCATTACTGCTATAGTGTACTAGTTCATTGATGTTTAGTCTAGCTTTTAGTAGAATTTAGTTCCTTTTAGCTATAATATACTAGGTCATTGATGTTTTTGATTTTAGTCTTTTTTTCAGTAGAACGGAGTTCCATTTATTTGTTATTTTTAATATTACTTTTATTTCTCTTAGAAGCTACCTTGAAGAAGTGATTTCTCACAAAAAGTGCAGGACAATCATCCAGCAGTTCTCCCCCTTAGGGATTCTATTCCCTCAGGTCAAACCTTACACGCTCCATTAAACAGACCTCCTTGCTAAAACTTAACTTTTAGATCTCCTATTATGTTTATGTTTAATTTACGATTTTAAATAGCATTTTCTTGTTTGTTTTTCTATTTTATTTTCTAAGTCTATTAGTGTAGGTTCACTCAGAGACTATCAGAGACCCGTTTCACTTTTTATCTCTCCAAACCACATTTCTTAAAAAGCTTCCTATCTAGTTTTCACTTTTCACTTGGTTCTCCATTATTTAATTCCTGCAGTATTTAGCCTGCATAGGTAAATGCAACAGTATGTTCCTAGTTTTCTCTTCACGTTTCAAAAAATTTACAACACCGCTACAATGTTTCAGTAGTTCAGATACACTAACACAACACTAAGGATGCAATCTGTGTTTGACTGTTGTGGTTTATAAAACACCAAAACCTATGCATTTTTTATCTTTAGCTTGATAAAGTTGGTCTGTTGACACATGTATAGTTTTGAAGGGTTTTGTAGTTTTCTTATTCTTGATTTTCTTGTAATGTCTTCTGTACATTAAAAACAGAACATTAATGCTTTTAATCCAAAACAAAGATGGCTGTGTTAACCAGGCTTTTTTACAGTGACCTATCATAATAAAGAATACTGAATGTACTAGCCCAACATGCCCCTTCCTCTAGTATAAATAAGGCTGCATTTTTTATAGTGCTAAAACACTGGACTAACACTTTGTCAAGCTTCACTAAAGGACTTATATTACAAGATGTGAGTGTCTGTGAAGATTTATTTATAGATCTGGCCTGAGAATACCCGAACCAGGATATTTAAAAATTTACTGAGATTGTCTTAATTTACTGAGATTGCCTTTTATTTTATTTTTATTTTTTTGTCTTATTTTAGTTTTTGTCTGCAGAACCAAGTTTGGACTGAATACTGGCTCATTATTCCTCCTACCAAGGCTTGTGGTAGATTTTATCTGTGAAGGATGGGAAGTCAGGAAGGGAAAAGAAGGTGGCGGGGCCCAAAATAACCAAAGTACAAGGAAAGGAAAGTGTGTCAAAGGGACCAAAAAAAGGAAAAAATAAGGAACTCCAACAGCACATCGAGGACGGGAACCCACCACCTGTAAACAGGGGGTAACAGTAAAAAACAAAGGGATGTGAGGTACCAAAGACTTGTAATAAAATCAAGAAAACATAGAGAAGGTAGAAAGAAAAAAGGTATTGGAAGAGGGAAGGTGAGCTTAGCAACAACTAAGGAGGGAAAAAAACTGGTTAAAAAAATACAAGACAATGTGGTAAAAAACAATAATAAAGCATAGAAAGGAAAAACTGGTGAAAACAGATACAAGCCAATATAGCACTATAGCAGAGTAAAAAATTACAAAACAAATGGATAAACAAATATAGTGAGGTACCTTGCAAGACCATCTTATGATTAACTTTTCTTAAGTTCAGTATAGGGATAAGACATTCTGCATAGTTGAGCCCCCGTGGTTTTCTGGCTTGAAGTTTGATCTGCCATTGTAGCTCTTTTTCCAACAATGTGTTGTATTTGCCATACAGGGGTGTTTTTATGCGGTCCAGTAGGTGAAACTTGAAGGTGCTGTGGTCCTGGGTTTTGATGGCGCTAGTTGGTTAGTCCATTTGAGATATTTCAGATTATGGAGGGGTTTGGCAATTCTGTTTTTCATTGAGTTCAGTCTTTCCTACATAAAAAGCACTACATTTGGTGCAGGCTGCTCTGTAGACAAAACCCTCCAGGTTGCATTCCCCTCTCACATTGGGGGAGTAAATACTTTTTGTTGTTAGGACAGTAAAAGCCATTAGTCCCACTCATGTGCTTGCAGTAATGGCAAGGTGGATCGCTGCATGTTTATGTCCTGGAGGTGTCAAGGTCTGCTGGTGCTGGGTATTTTAAGAAATTGAGTATATTTTTACCCCTCCTTGCAGTGAAAATTGGTCTTTCTGAAAAAATGTGTCAAACTTCTGTTGCTGATGATGATGGTTCAGTTTTCCGTGATGCTCCTGATGATGTGGTAGTCCTGGGAGTAAGTCAAGGATACAGTTAATTTCATATTTCTTATCAGGAATTGCTGGGGTCCTGGTGTTGGTGAATGGTCTTAAAGTCCCCTGGGTCCTGTGGAAAATTATGGGGTCTAGTAAACTCTCGATGAGCATCTTTGTGTAACCCCTAGCTAGGAAGTCCTTTTGTAACTGTTGTATGTTTCTGAGGAAGTCTATCACTTCTTTGGAGATGCGGGAAATCCTCAGGCCCTGGGATTTGATAATGCTTATCTTCTGTTTGTAAGGGTGCATGCTGGAAGCATGCAGGAAAATGTTGGCACTGGTTGTTTTTTGGTAGAGATCGTGGGTCAAAGATGTTGGGTTCCCTTTCTTCCTGATGATGAGGTCTAGGAACTCAATCTCATCCTGGCTCTGTTTGACTGTGAACTTGAGAAATGGAGTGGACCTGTTGATGTGTTGTAGAAAATCTTGAAGATTGTCTTGGTTTCCATTCCAGATCAGAAAAATGTTGTCTATGAACCTGAAGTAGCAGGACATGTCATTGTAGAAGGTGGAATTGAAAACATGGACATGCTCCCACTTTGTCAAGGCTGTGTTGGCCAGGCTGGGGGCCATGACAATACATTTGCTCTGCCTGTAGTAAGGCCCATTGAATTGGAAGACGTTATTGCTGAGGAGGAGTGTGAGGAGTCTATCAAGAAGTTCAACCTCTCCTGGTAGTGCTGCATGATCCATCTGGTAGGCCTCAGCAGTAGCAGAAATGCAGTAGTCATGTGGCAAGACAGTGTAAAGTGACTCCACATCAGTGGTGACCAGGCTGGAGTCACTTTGGATGTGGATGTCCTTGATTTTGTCCAGAAAGTCCATTGAGTCCAAGACATATGATGTGTTGTTCTCTGCTAAAGGTTTCAGGTGGAAGTCTAGGTAGAAGGCTATGGTCTCTGGTATGGAGGCTACGGTCTCTGGTATGGATCTTTATAAACTTCCTGAGAAACATACAGGTGCTACAAAGGGACTTCCTAGCTAGGGGTTACACAAAGAGGATCATAGAGAGGATGCTAGACCCCATCATTATCCACAAGACCGCGGGGGCTTTAAAACCTTCACCAGCACCAGGACCCCCATGAATCCTGATACGAAATACAAACTTTACTGCATCCTGGACCACCACCACATCCTCAGGATCATCACAGACAAATGGACCATCATAATCAGCAACAGGAGTTTTGGACACATTTTTCCAGAAACACCAACTTTCGCGGCAAGGCGGGGTAAAGGTATCCATGATTTCTTAGAACACCCAAAACTAGCAGACCTCGACACCCCCGAGACTTGCACATGCAGCGATCCATCTTGCCATTACTGCAAGCACATGAGAGGGACCTATGATTTTTACTGTCCGAACAAGAAAAGGCATTACTCCCCCAATGTGAGAGGGAACTGCAACCTAGAGGGTGTTGTCTACAGAGCAGCCTGCAACAAATGCAGAGCTTTTTATGTAGGAAAGACTGTGAACTCAATGAAAACCAGAATTGCCAAACACCTCCACAATCTGAAATACCTCAAATAGACTAACCCAACTATCCCTACACACCATTGAAACCCAAGGCCATAACACTTTCAAGTTCCACCTACTGGACCACATACCAAAAACACCCCTGAATGGCAACTAGAATGCATTGTTGGAAAAGAAGGTGCTACGATGGCAGATCAAACTTCAAACCAGAAAACCACAGGGCTCAACCATGCAGAATCTCTTATCCCTATACTGAACTTAAGAAAAGTTAACCATAGGACAGTCTTAGCAAGGTACCTTATTATATTTGTGTGTATCAATTGGTTTTGCATTGTTTTTCACTCTGCCATAGTGCTACATTGTCTTGTATTTGTTTGCACCAGTTTTCCCTTCTATGCTTTATTATTGTTTTTTTACTGTATTGTCTTGTATTTGCTTTTACCAGTTTTTTCCCTTCTTAGCTGTTGCTAAGCTCACCTTCCCTCTTCCAATACCTTTTCTCTTTCTACCTTTTCTATGTTTTCTTTGTTTATTACAAGTCTTTGGTTCCTCATATCCCTTTGCTTTTTACTGTTGCCTTTCACTGTTAGCCCCCCCATTTATAGGCGGTGGGGTCCCTGTCCCCAATGTTCTGCCAGAGTTCCTCATTTTTTTCCTTTCTTTAGTCCCTTTGACACATTTTCCTCTCTTCGTACTTTGGTTATTTTGGGCCCCGGCACCTACTTGCCCCTTCCTAACTTCCCATCCAGTGTCCTACTCTCATCTAGCCTTCAGTCCACACATCCCATGCTCTTCCTTTCAGCCCCACTCCCGGGCTGGTCCCCGTTTTCCTCTAGTTCTTCATACATTTACAGTTATTATGGTGATTTTCATGTGCATCTCCAGTCCCATACTTTGCATTACATTTTCCTTTTATGCATCCACACACCCCACATCCATTGGACTCTCTCACGTCATACCACCCTCCCCTTTACTACCATCCCCAAGTTATCACCCTGCTGTTCATTGATGGTTGTTCTGCTTAAACACACTTTCCTTGTTACTTCCTGTTTTGGCATACTCGTGTCGAGTTTCCTTTAACTTGTGTAAGACCCGTTGCCCTCTCTCCATGTTTTCTGTCCTCGTACACTCCCCTCCTCACCCACGTCATTTACTGCTGGTTCCCATTTGTACTTTTTACTTCATCTTGTTTTAGACTCCGTGCCCATTCTCCATGTTTTCTGCCCTCATGCACCCACCCTACCCACACTATTTACTGCTGGTTACATTTTTATTTTCCATTTTGTTTTTATTTATACATTCTCATTTATGTTTTTATGGTCAGCTTCCTTTGGTGGCAAGACCCCTGTCCTCAAACCAGTTTGGCTCTTTGGACCACCAGCCTTGCAACTATCTGGTTTTAGCTGCTCTAAAACCACAGTTCCCCTATGTCTTTAGCATTCCCACTCTGCTCCCTTGCTCCCCCACTCCAAGTAAAAGCAGTGCTTTCCACATTTTGTCACTCTGTATCACCCTTTTGTTTTTAAACACAGTTCTACATTAACACACTTTTGTTACTGCTTTTACTGGCTTACTCTAGTTGAGTCATCTTTATCTTTTATTAGACTCCGTGCCCTCTCTCAGTGTGTTCTGACCTCATTCACTCCCCTCCCCACCTGCGTTATTTACTGCTGGTTTCCATTTTTATTTATACTTTTTCTTCATCTTGTATAAGACTCAGGGCCCTATCTCTGTGGTCTCTCCTCATACACTATACTTTTTCATTAATGGTTTTATGCTCAGGTTCTTCTTTAGGTACCAAACCCCCTGGCCCCAACCAGTTTCAGTTGTTAGGACCCCCGGCCTCGCAGTGACCAAGTTCTATCCACACTAAAGCCACAGTGCTCCTCGGTCTTAATCATTTCCACTCTTTTCCATGCTCCAAGTAAAAAAATGTTTTTTTCGCCACTTCATTTTACTTTTTCAAACAAGTTCCAGCTTCTAAACCAGTAGGACTATCCAACGGACTTACAGACATGTATTTTCTGACCATTTATGTTCATAAGGGATTTACTGGTTTCAGGGATTTACTACTCAACTATGTCCCACGTCCATTTTTTTTCTAGATCCATGGCTTTTCGGCTCCCTGTCCTATAAAATGGGTTAAGGGCATGCCGTTCTCTCCTAGCCACTGCCTGTCTTACCAAGACCTTTGGTATTCCCACCCCCATCATGTCAAGTTATGAGTTTAAGTTTTATTTAGTTACTAATTGTCTTGTGTCCTGGGCAGGATTGCCCCCCCCCCACTCTCTATTTTTGCGAGCCACCCTGATGAAGATGCATTGAAAAGTGCTGCCAACCTTCTGGCTATCTTTAACCCCTAGTCACTACACCAGTGTGATCTTACATCCCAGCCAACCTGACCTTTCCCCTTAGAAGAGTCTTTGAGCTTGCACTGTTAATTGAAAGAAACCCACGATAATCCCTTCAATACCACAACGCTACTAAGTGCGCTTGGCTGTAGACGATGTAAGGTTTTCAACATTTTTGTAACCCTTTGATTGATTTGTTTAAATTTTCCTAAATACCATAGTGGACATTTTGCGATTTAGATACTGCTACCTAGTTACTGGAGCTGTTTGAAAACTGTGTTACCAACCATAATATTGGGAGGTGAAGTCAGCAGGGCTCATCCAATCATAATAACGGGCATACCCCACACTCGATCGGTCCCCTCTGACACACCCACCCTTAGCTGAATGAATAGATGTACAAGTGCTTGATTTTCTCATACACTGCAACAACACGTCAGCTGCCTCTAATAAAGATCACCAAAGGAGAAGAGAGATTTTGTCCACGTTTTTCTTTCTTAGCCTCTGCTACTGATTCTTGTTGTGTGGCCTGAGCATTGTCTTACTTGTTTCATGTACTGTTTTTATCTAACATTTTTGGGCTGCTACTGATTGGGCTTTTAGTAGGTTATAGCCCACAGACAGCCCCACCATTAAGATTTGACCTGGGTCCACAGGATCCAACCCATGCATGGTTATGCTGCCTCACCTCTTTTAATAAAAGCTCTTCCAGAAGGACACCTCATAGATCAGATCTCCAAAGGCAGCCACTTATGCTACTTAGACCCGAGACCCCAGAGGCAGGCACTAACACCTCTAGGACTCTGGTTCCACTTGGACCTCTTGGCTGACTTCCAGTGATTTCTCCCCAAGCTGCACTCTAGCAGAATTCTATAGTGATTTTTTTACCTATCTTTTAAGGGAGGCTAAATTCCACCATGCACAGGCTCCCCGTACTCAGCCTATACGTCTTTGAGAAAAATATCCCATGAAAACCTGATTTTCTCCAAGAGGTGTAAAGCTTGGAGGATGATACTCTACAGGAACACATGGTAGTATGCACCCTACAAAAGGGCTTTGCAATGCTGGCTCTAGCATCCCTTCTTTCAGTATCATGGTTTACTGTTTTTAGCTTTCCCTTTACATTTCCAGCTTATTCCACATACAGAAAAATTCCACATGAAAACTTGATTTCCTCCAAAAGGGTTAAAGCTATGAAGATGAAACTCTATAGGTACACAGGGTAGTATACCCACTACAAATGGGTACTGCAATCCTGGCTCTGACTTAACTTCTTTCAGTATGACCATTTACTGTTTTCAGTTTTCCCTAGGCATTTCCAGCCTACCACCTGGCTTGAATGAAGTTTACGCTATTACTTGTGCACTCAAATTGAAAAACTTATTGAGGTAGTTTAAAGTAATTTTGTACTTGTATTTCTCATATTTTATATTTTTATTTATATACATATTCTTAGACATACTCACATACATTTTCAAACACATTTGTTTAACATTTATGTTATAAGCACTGTTCCATAGTATGAAGTCGTTCTCAAAAGTTTTTAAAGTTGTTTTTAACAACCACTTTTATTATTGGTTAATAATTTTTTATTGTGTTTTAAACAAAATCTTTGTAAAAATTAGTATTTTTAGAGGTTAGAGAACAGTTACACAGATCGTGAATGACTTTTTATGTAATACATGTATTGTTTATGAAACATATGTATTTTAATGAAAAGCGTAACCTTTATTTACATTTTATTTTTTAATATAGATGAAAGGAATTAATTATGTTAATTAGTGTTAATCAGGGGAGGGTCCTGAATGTACTTAAACAACACTGATTGTTTTAAATTGTTTGTCTGAAGAAATCCCTTCATTGTAAGGGATGAAAAGCGCTTTGCAATATCGGATGTAAATACTGGATTATCGTAATTAAAGTCATGGTCTACGTTGTCCTTGTACCTCTGTATGTTTCCTGATTTCACTATTCTACATAGAGAGGAATACCCCTTGAAAACCTGATTTTCTCTAAGAGGGGTAAAGCTAGGAGGCTGAAACTCTACAGCTACACAGGGTAGTATGCACCCTCTAAAAGGGCTCTGCAATGCTGGCTTTGGCATACCTTCTTTCAGTATCATTGTTTACTGTTTTTAGCTTAGCCTTTGCATTTTCAGCCTATTCTACATACAGAAAAATTCCACATGAAAACTTGATTTCCTCAAAGAGGGGTAAAGCTCTACAGCTACACTGGGTAGTATGCACCCTACAAAAGGCCACTGCAATCCTGGTTTTGGCATAATTCTTTCATAGGTTCACAGGTAGGTACTTGGCTATTGGCCCTGCAGCCTATATAAGCCTAGCCAAAAAGGTTCCCTGGCTTTCGCCACCCAAGAAAATTATTTTCCTGCACCCCTATCAAGCAGTGCCGCAGAACTGATCCCCAGGGTGAATTTTCTATTTCCCATCCAGTTGTCAAACTTTTTCTTAAAGAGGGCCAATGAAGAGCCTTGTTTGACATGAATGGATAGTTTGTTCCAGAGTATGGGAAGTTTCTGTGACAGGAATCTATCTCTCCAGCATGTTCTGTTTATTGTGGTGACAAGGTTTAGGTCCCTTGAGCATGTGGTTCAGAGAGACTGGGATTCCTTTAAGTGTAGCATGTCCAGCAGCTCTGGGTTTGACATAACTTCACATGTTTGGCAGAGATTGCCTCAGAGTAGGTGATATGCAATGGAGTACAGCTGGAGTTTTTTGAGACGGTCTGCATATGGCATCTGTTTGAGGCTGGTAATCCTCTTAGTGAGGTATTTCTGTGGCCTTTCCAATTGTTATAGGTGTCTTGTGAGATACATGCCCAATGGGACATTGTACTCTATATTGGGTCTGATGAGGGATGAGCAGAGAACAATAATGAACTCCTTTGTTCTAGAGGAGAACCCTTTTGTGATGAGGTGTGCCATGTAGAAGGATTTCCTGACTACTGTGGCGATGTGGTTATCAAAGGAGAGACTACTGCCCACCTGTGTCCCGAGGTCTCATCACACTTTCAGTGTTTAGTGAGCTACTGCCTATGTGGTAGTTCATGGGTACCCAGTTTTTCCAAAAGGAGATGGCAGTACACTTCTTGGCATTGAACTTGAGGCCATGACTTTGACACCAAGCATCTGTCTCTGTGAGGCCCCTCTGAAGAATGTCTACATCATTAATTGATTCTATTATGGCTCCTAGTTTGCAGTCATCTGCAAATTTTGTTAGCCAATGACCTTCTGTGTTGGCCTGCATTTCAGGGAAGTAGATGCCGAACAGGAAAGGATCCAGGACCTAACCCTGTGGTACTCCACTCGTCACTGGTCTGAAGTATGACTTGGAGTTTGGCTACTTTTACTATGTGGGTTCTGTCAGTTAGCCAGTTGGCTACCCATCTTGTGACATAGGGATTTATGCCAGGTTTAGTGAGCTTATCTATAATTCCAGAGTGGGGGATGGTAACAAAAGCCTTGGCGAGGTCAGGATAGGATGTGTGCACTACTATGCCCTCATCTACGACTCTAGTGACTGCTTCAAAGAAGTTAATCAGGTTTAGTAGACATGATCTACCTTTTACAAAACCAAAATGGGTGGGGTCCAAGGTTTGGAGGTTACCTGTGTCTTTCTTTGTAAGCACCAAGATGATACATTCCATGGCCCTGTAGACCAGGCTCATCAGGCTAATGGGAGCGGTAGTTTCCAGGGTCCATGGTGACACCCCCTTTGAGGAGTAGGATAACAGTCACTGTGCGCCATTCAGTAGCCACATAGCCTGAGGTGAGGCTATGATTGAGCATGGTACTTAGGTGGGGTGCCAGTTTGTTCTGTAGTTCATGCAGTACGCAGCCTGGGATGTTGTCTGGTCCCATGGATGCTGTGTTCTTGACTCTGTAGAGTGCGGTCTTTACATGTTCATCCATGATTACAGGGGCTTTGCATTCTTCTGGTATTAAGATGTGCCCTTTGGAGGGTAAGAGGGGGCTAAAGTTAGCACTGAACCTATCTGTCAGGATGTTGGCAATATTGGTTGGTTTTGTTTATTTAGTGCCATTGTGCTGTAGTTCAGAGCAGATGTTAGTATTGCCACTGAGATTCATGATATAGCTGTAGAATGCTTTGTGGTTGTCTTCGAAATCAGTGGCGATTTTATTTTCCTAACTGGCTTTGCAGGATTTTATGAGGAATCTCAGCTTCTTGCTGAGGCTGACCAGAGAGTTCCTCCAATCTTGGGATTTTACTCTTTTTTTTTGCAAAAGCTTCTTCCTTCTGTTGTAGAGTTTTATGGCAGGGGACCACCACATTGGCTTCCTTTTTTTGGAGGATAGCGTCTTGGCTCTGTTGGAGATGGCATGATCCATGCACTCGTGTAAGTGTTTATACAGTGCATTTGTGTAAAATTCAGCAGTTGTACCTCTACTTTCTGTCTGCATGGGTGTTGTGAAGTTTTCCACTTCTGTCTTAAGAAGCATGAAGTTGGCTTTGGAGTAGTCTTTGATGGTTGTTTCCTTAATGGGGGGTGGGATATGGATGTCTAGGGTGATTAGCTTGTGGTCAGATCTGACCAGTGAGGAGTTGACCTCTGGCGTGGAACACTGGTTACCCAAATTGGTAATGACCAAGTCCAGGATATTGTTGCCCCTGGTGGGGATATGGGCAAGCTGATCCAAGGCATTGGAATTTATGAATTCCAGAAAACGTTGAGCAAATGAGTTGGCACATGAGTAGTTTTCCCAGTTGATGGTGGGGTAGTTGAAATCACCCATAATTAAGGTATTGGGTTGTACCTTAATATTTTCCAGTATATTAAGAAATGAAGAGTGGGAATCCTAGGACATGGTGGGGGATTTGTAACAAGCTACAACCTGGATTGCAGTCTTGCCCAGTGCTAGTTGCACTTGGATAATTTCAGATTCATTATGTTGAGCAGCTAGCCTGGCAATGTGGATATCCTTAATGAATATGGACACGCCTCCACCTTTAGTGTTTCGGTCCAGGTTAGGTGGCCAAAAGGTGTGGTATGAATTATAGCCTGATGATGCAGGGGTACTCTCTGGAGCCTTGCACCAGGTCTCTGTTACTGCACAGATGTCGATGTTCTCCATTTTAAGGAGTCCCTCGAGTGAGTGCATTTTGAAGTTTAGAATTCTAGCATTGAGTAGCATTACTCTCGGAGTTTGCTTGCTTGTACCTATTACAGTGGTGAATTTAGCATTTGAACCTTGCCTAAAAAAGGCACTATAGGGGTGGGCAAGAACCTTAGCCAGTATCCGGGATCCCAGGCTTGACAGGTGTAGGCCATCTCTGGCAAAGCATAGTGGTCTGGCGATCATGTCATACCAGGCAGACAGATACTGGATTCCCTTAGAATGACACCAGAAGCTTAGCCAATTGTTGAAGTCAATCATTTTGGCCTTGTACTATGGTATGCTTCTGGCCGATGGCAGGATGCTACTCAGGGGCTAGGGTCATTCCTGCCTGGGCTACAAGATCCGAGAGCCCCTCCATGTCTCTCTTCATGTAGTCCAGGGAGGTATGTCTTTGGTCATTCACACTAACATGGACAATGACAGAGTCGTATTTGTACTTGTGAAGTGACCTGAGTGCATGCATTATGTGGCGAATCCTGGCACCTGACTGGCAGCTGACAGTAACTTTCTCCTTGTTTACCCAGGTGAGTAGGACATAAGTATTCCTAACTATAGTGTCACCTATGACTAGTGTGTTGGGTACAATGTTTTGCCTTATGTTCTGAGGTTGTGAGGCACACTGCTTTGTGGGCTGTGTGTCATTTGGGTAGTGTTGAGGGGTGGTGGTTGTCTGCATTTCAGCTTGGGAGGTCTCTGTTGCTTGGGCAGATTTTTATTGAGAGTCTCCATGAATGTAGGTGTGTGCTTTGTGTTTCTATGTGTGGGTTTTGATAGTGTGGGTTTTGAAGGACTATCTGCTGAGTGTGGTGTGGTGCAGGTGTTAACCTTCTCCTCTTGACTGTTTAGTCCAGTCTTGGCTGGAGAGAGCATGGCTTCCAGTTTGGCTATATAAGTGCATCTCTCACAGGTTGTAGTGTTGGGTGGCAGGAGAAGACAGTTGTCAGTATACATGAGGCAACTGCTACATTGCCCCAAGATGCCCAGATTCATCAGGTGGACAGCAGAAAACACTAGGAGCTAAACCATGCACATGCCTGGACAGGTGCTTATTAATTTAAGTACTAAGAACTGTTTTCCTCTTGGCAAGTGAAGAAAGTCGAGTGATGCAGTAATTTGTAGTTAGTGCTTACAACGAGTTCTGAGCAAGTGCTGAGCACAAAGAAACAGTTTTGAGTGTTGAAACTAAAAAACTGGCTAGTTCTAGCTATAATTAGCTAGTTTTAGCACCAATTCCCAAGAAGAGAAGAGAAGCAGGCCACGACCTGTTTGATGATCCACAGTCTTGTCCCAGATGATGCAAGGGTTTGCAGGCTTGTAGTCTTTTTCTGTTAGATGCCTCAAATAGCAACCAAGCACAGACAGACACTCATTCTCCATCCAGAAAGAGTCAGGAATCAATACACTCTGCTCCTACTGTCAACCAGGATCAGCCTGTATGATGGTTTACTGTTTTTAGCTTTCACTTTGCATTTCCAGCATATTCTACATATAGAAAAATACCCCTTGAAAACATAATTTTCTCCAAGAGGGATAAAGTTAGGAGGATGAAGGTCTACACGTACACAGGGTAGTATGCACACAACAAAACAGCACTGCACTCCTGGCTCTGGCAACTCTTCTTTCAGTATGATCATTTACTGTTTTTAGCTTTTCATACACATTTCCAGCCTGCTCTACATAGAGAAAAACTCCCTGAAAAACTGTTTTATTCTCTGAGGGGGAGGTAAAATTAGATGGCTGAAGCTCTACCGATACACTGGGTAGTATGCATCTTACAAAAGGGCACTGCAGTTCTGGCTCTGTCATAACTTCTTTCAGCATGACCATTTATTATTTTTAGCTTTCTTTTCATTTCCTGCCTATTATACTTGAAGAAAAATACCCCTTGAAAACTTGATTTCCTCTAAGAGGGGTCTTGGAAGTAGGCTGAAACTCTGTAGGTATACAGGGTAGTTTGCACCCAACAAAAGAGCAATGCAATTCTGGCTCTGGCATAACTTCTTCAGTATGACCATTTTCTGCTTTAGCTTTCTCTATGCATTTCCACCCTGTTCTACATAGAGGAAAATACCCCTTGTAAACTTGGTTTTCTCCAAGAGGGGTAAACCTAGAAGGCTGAATCTCTACAGGTACAAAGGGTTGTATGCACCCTACAAAAGGACACTGCAATTCTAGCTCTGGCTTAACTTCTTCTATCAGTATGACCGTTTATTTTTAGCTTTCCCTTGCATTGCCAGCCTATTCTACATACAGAAAAATTCCCCATGAAAACTTGACTTTCTCTAAGAGGGTTAAAGCTAGGTAGATGACAATGGCTTTAATTCAACATGAGTTGTTAGGCGCAAGACCTAAGAATGTTGTCTCATCATCTAACATATCTACACTGCCTAACACACGAGTATTAGAAGTTGGAAGTGGAAGCAATATATCTAACCTGGCGAGGGCAGACGTAATATCCAATAAAGAAAAAGACTCAACGAACATTTTAAATCAATCAAATGGTTCTACCATTTCTGTGCACTTGTCTTTTCAGCTGCTACCTATCAAATTTCCGCATATACAAATGACCGAAATGAGGGGCAGATCTGTGAGCTGGGGGCGCTTCAAGCACAAGGGCCGACAAGAATCCCCAGAGAAATGAACTGTGAAGAAACAGTGGACACATTCTCAGTTGATGACCAATTAGTGTGGAATATTTCTTCCAAATCTCTGACACGAGATGAAGTCAGCCTTTTAAATAAAGGTTTGTCATTTATCCCTTCTAAAATGTCGGAGCTTACAGACAGTATCAGACATTAAAACTTTTTCTAGAAATATACAATTAAAATTAATGTTTGGTGATGATCGTAATTATGATAAAAACCTTTTTGAAAAAACCTAGCACATTCATGCCTTTGAATCATCCCATGATAGAAGTATTCATGAATTTATGTGAAAATGAATTGCATGCTAGATTAAATAATGAAAAATCAGAATTTAAGGTGAATAATTTAACTATTAAAGGTGAACGTGAAGCATTAAAGTTGTTACAAAGTGATGAGAGCATCATAATTAAAAGGGCAGATAAAGGAGGCCTCACTTTAGTAATGGATAAGCATTTTTATGATAGTAAAATGAAATCCATGTTATCAGATAGGAATGTATATGCCACTATTGACATGCATAAAGTGGACATAATGAAATACAAAGTTGCTGAGTTGTTATATGCCTGTTTAATGGATAGATGGATAAGCTATGATCTATATAACATTTTTGTAACACCCCACCGTATAATACCCAACATACAACAGATTCCTAAGGTACACAAGGATCCAAACCCCCCCCCCCCCGAGACCTATAGTCTCGGGGAGGGGCTGGCTCACCAAGCCAGAAAAACTAGGTTCTTCTCCTACAATGTATGTAGAGAAGCAACTTAGACAGTTGATTACTAATACCATTATTTTGAGCGACACCAAGCAATTTTTAGTTAACTTATTTGAACATGTTAATAGGAGCAAGTATATGAAAGGCCACATTTTTTAGTAACCATGAATGTGAATTCTTTGTTCACCTCAATACCGAATATTTTGGGTACAGAGATGTTAATGGAATACTTAGTGAAAGAAACAACCCATGCAGGGACCCACAATGAATTAATATGTTTATTAATGGAGGTGTTTCTGAACAATAACATAATGATATTTGACCATGAGCTATATCATCAACTGGAGGGGGTGGCCATAGGCACCCCCCAGCGCAAATAGCTATGCAAACATATTCATGGCTATTTGGGAACAAAAATATATATTATGTAATGAACGGCCACAAGTTATGTTTTATAAACATTATTTAGATGATTTATTTTTTTCTTTGGCAAGGTACAGACCAGGAATTAATTAAATTTCATGACACATTGAATAAGAGCACAGAATTTCTGAAATGTGATTAAAGGTTTTTGACTACTGCTATGGATTTTCTTGATGTTAGGGTACAACTAAACTTAAATGGTGAATGGTTGACAAAGGTACACAGAAAAAAAATTATTACAGGAATACTTATGTACACCAAGGAAGTATGCACCCACATCACATTTTTAAAAACGTAGTGAAAGGGCAAGCCCTTACGGCATCCATATTAACAGTAGAACGAAATACATTTTATGAAGAACTTGATGAGCTTAGTGATAGATTCAAGAAAAGAGGTTATAAGAACAGAGATATAGAGAGTGCAGTTAATGATGCCTTATCATTAAGGGAAACACAATAAACGAACCCCATGCGCGTAGGCAATTGCATGGCTCAGAAAACAAGTTGAACCAGAAACAAAAAAGAGAGCCAGCAAACAGTGACTGGAGACATAAAAACTGTATTAGATAAACATATCAACAGCAAAATACAGACCGGTTTCGGCTGGAAAAACACAGCCTTCCTCAGTGTACAAAAATCAAAAAATACACAGCTGTTTATATCTAGTATGCAAGCAGTCTATTGGTCAAAAATTAAAGATGTTCATTAAGACCAGGGGGGAATAGCCCTCCCAGTCTGATGATCCATTTCTTTTCCTTAGCATTTAGTATAGAGTGCCATCCTGTTTTGTTAGCACGATTCCCATGTATAATATCAATGATGATAAAACATAAACTTGGCTGTAGAATGAACTAATTGGTGCTTGTAAAGGGCATTGTGTATTCTTTTTTGTTTGATATTACTAATGTGTTCAGAAATGCGTATTTTTAAAGGTTGTGATGTCTGTCCCACATAAAAAGAGCCACAGTTACAGGTGGCCAAATAAATAATCCAATCACTTGAACAATTGGCAAAAAAGTTCAAGTCAAACACTCTGGGACAATTTCGACTGGAAAAATGTTTGGATTTATCAATATATTGGCAGTTGGTACAATGGCCACAAGGGAAGCACCCATATACAGGCTCACCTGATAGTGTTGTTTGTACTAGTTCATTAGTCCCAGTGTCTCTGTGTTTATAATGATTGAAAAAAGAATTTAAATTTTTTCCTTTTCTATAAGAAAATAAACAACTATCCGGAATAATGTTCGCAATGTCAGAGTCACATTGAAGTATGTTCCAATGTCTGCATACACTTTTGGTGAGACGCTTAGAATTCCTCGCATATGTAGTTGTGAATCTGATGGGTTGGGATGGTCTATTAGTATGTTCCCTGTATATAAGGAGATCCGATCTCTCCATAGAACTGACCTGATGACTGGCCACTGAAATGTCACCAGTCTTATAACCCCGAAGCTTGAATCTGTTTGTCAAATCTGCTTTGTGCTTACAAAAGGTGGTACTGTCTGAACAAATACGTTTGGCACATATAAATTGGGACTTTGGAATGTTACGTGCTATATGAGGTGGATGATAACTCGAAGCATGTAGAATGGAATTATATTGGGGGAATTTCCTATATACTTCTGTGCACAGAGTATGATCAGATGATCTCTTGATTAGGACATCCAAAAACGTGATAGTGTTGATGTCATAATTTACAGTGAATTGCAACCCCCATACACTGTTATTCAAATAAGTAACAAATTCCAATAATGAGCAATCATCACCCCTCCAAACTAGCCAAACGTCATCCAGGTAGCATCTCCATATGTCAATCTGAGCTAAGAAATAGTTCCTTTCCTTGTCATATATAATACATTTCTCAGCATAGGCCATAAAGAGATCAGCATATATGGGGGCAAAAGAAGCCCCCATAGCAGTCCCTTTAGTTTGCCAGAAACATTGCTCTTTGTAATAGAAGACATTACTGGTCAAAACGTATTGTGCTAGACCAACCAAGAAGGAATTAAAGTCCAAACTATATAAGTTAGAAACTTCTAGCCAATAAGCTAATGCATCTAAACCAGCTTGGTGTGGAATATTTGTATATATAAGGCACTAACATCCAATGTGCATAAGAGCCAATCAGGCTCTAATTGTGTGTCAGAAATGACCTGCAAAAAATTGGTAGTATCTTGTAGACGGGATCGTATAAAGGGTAACAAAGGTTTAAGATGGTTAGTCAAAAATAAAGAAAGAGGCTCCGTAATGTATCCCCTTCCAGATACAATTGTTCTGCCTGGTGGATGTAAAAGATCCTTGTGAATCTTTGGTAAAAAATAAATGTACTGAGTGACCGGGTCCTTGACAAGAAGCTGATGCATAATATCACTAGTAATAATAGCTCCCTCCTTTACCTTTGTAAGAAACCTTTCAATTTGTTTACTGTACATGAAGGTTGGATCAACAGACATTTGAGAGTAATATCTTTCATCCAGGAGTTGTCGCTTGGCCTCATTGTCATAATCGACCCAATTGCGAATGACCACAGCACCACCTTTGTCTGCTGAGATGATAACAATATCTTTGTTGTTTTTAAGTTCCAGAATAGCTTGTTTTTCAATAAAGGTTAAATTATTATGTTTTAATGGAATATCCGAACCAAAGAAATGTAGATCCTTGAGAACGCTATTCTGGAACTGATAAACCATGGGGTGCATTGGAGGAGAAAAGCTTGATTGATGATATATAAACTTATCATGATCAAAATTAGAATCTGATTCACCAAAAAACAATTTGAGGTTCAAAAGTCGACAAAAACTAAAAACATCCTGGGCCAATGAATCTTCAGAGACAGTAAAACCAGGTATGAATGTTAACCCTTTATTCAACATTTTTGTCTGTATAGGAGACAATTCAAATGCAGACAAGTTTAAGACATTATGATATGATATATTATTCAGTTCGCCAAAGCCATGTTCAATAATCCCTGAATGTTCTCCACCTCTGTGGTGTTTGCGCCCACCCCGCTTGTATTTAGGCCTAAAGGGATGGACCCTGGAGTCCTTTTTGGGGATGGTGACCCTGAGACTGCTGGGGATTCATTGTTAGTGCAGGAGGAGGTATCCTCAAAAGAGGAGGCCATATCAGTATTACGCCTCCTGAGAATCGATCTGGGTCATTTCCTCTTGTTCGTGGGTTTAGAAGAACTGGTGAACCTAATATGTTTAGTGTTGGATAAAAATGGAGTGCCCCTTTTGTAATCTTCCTGATCCCTAGCAAATTTTTTGTTTTTTCTGGATTTGAGTTCAGCATCAGTTTACAAGTAAATCTAAAGCCACATTATTCAATAATTTCTTGAAAAATGGTTCCTGCTCATAAGCCTTTAATTTGCTAACTACCACACCAATCTCCTCCAACTCCTTGTCAATAGCCCGATTATGAAAATTGTATAGTTCAACAACAAAAGCCATAGTGGCTTCCTGTTGAATCTTTAACCATTGTTGGTTAAGTTCCTCATCGGCATTCGTCACATGGGGAATAGTACGTATACGTAAACCCCTTGGAGTGATTCCTGCAGTCTGATAAGCTTTGAATAATTTACTGTGCCAGATATTGGATCTTAATGATCTTAAGTGTTTATTTAAATCATCAAAAAGCATACTGCAGTTAGATTCTGGACAAGTTGAATCAAGCTCATTGGTAATGCCCTGCTTAGGAGGACCGAGTCCAAAGGCCCCAAGGTCCTCTCTGTCAGCAGCCAGACCAATAATGAAACTGGATAAGTCCATCTTAATAGGACAACAAAAAAGGAATCACTGTCCCTAAAAAATATCAGAAAGGCTGACAATAATAGCCACTAACACCACAACTACGTCAGCCTGTAGGCTGTGTTTTTCCAGCTGAAACCGGTCTGTATTTTGCTGTTGATATGTTTATCTAATACAGTTTTTATGTCTCCAGTCACTGTTTGCTGGCTCTCTTTCTTATCATTAAGGGAAACAAAAGGAAAACCTTACTTCTCACAAAGAGCTGCAGGACATAATGAATTTGTCAATACTAAAAGAAACAAACTAACATTGTCTACCACCTATACTAGCAATGTTAAGATAATGAAAGAAACAGTCAAGAGATATTGGCCCATATTAACACAAGAACCTAAAATACGAGACATTGTAGGAGAAGAACCTAGTTTTTCTTTTAAAAATCAGAAGTGTCTAAAAAGGCTTTTATGCTATGGTCCAAAAAAGAGGGATAGTTCATCGGAGCACTATGGTACTATACCATGCACAAAATGTAATCAATGTGCATGGATAGATGTATCAAATAGATTTAAACATCCAGACACTAGTAAAGAATATAACTTTAAGGTAAGGGCAAATTGCCATACAACCCACATTATATACCTAGCAATTTCCGAAGTTTGTTCAAGTTACTACATTGGAAAGACCAACAGACAGCTGAGATTTAGAATAAGGGAATATCTTTTAGGTATTAAAAATAGAGATGCAAACAATGCCTTAGCCAAACATGTAGTGAAGAACGGGGAAACACACTTTCAAATTTATGGCAGTGGAATAGTTAATGAAAATGAGAGAGGGGTGATCATGTTAACAAGACAGAGACATCAGAAGTACGATGGATAATACGATTACAAGCAGATCGGGGTAGTGGTCTTAATGACAGAGTACCCCTCAAACCCATTCTTAAGAATAGGGGTATACATAAGTAAAGTAGTTTTATACGGATTCAGCTTGCCACAATGTCATTAGACACACACACGGTTGTTAGTATTTGTAACACATTTTATTACAAGAATAAGGATATACATAGGCAGTGTAGCATTATATGGACACATTATGCTATAAATTATGTGACATATATGTATTTGGATTTTCAGTATATAATTAATTTTTATATGATTATTGTCTAGTAATAAATTGATTTTAGAATATGTGTTAAAGTAATTAATTTTGTATAATTTGTAAATAATCAAATTAATTTTGATTTATTTTTTGATATTTTTTAAAAAACATTTATATGAAGAGACAACTCCATGCATGTGTGTGCATACATATAATAGCTGTGATACCTTTAAGAAAAATGGGAGGGACATTTGTTCAATTAGGAATGCTTTAATTGTCTTTTATATAAAAGCATACAATGAAGTTATAATTTATTGTAAAGTCTTAGGAAGTGAATGCAATGTCCTTGAAAGTACTAACCTAATAAATTGTTTGGATTTTTATCTGAATATACTTGGATTGTTTCCTGAATTTTCTCTTGGATATGTTTTTAAGCTGAGCTCCTACATTTTGTGTATGAACCCTGGAAGTTTTTTGTGTTTTTCTGGGGTCATTTATTCCAAGATACTTTCAATTATCTTGTGTCTAGGTAAATGAGATTCTACAGGTACACAGGGTATTAAGTACCCTATAAAAGTAAACATGGCTGTGACATCCCTTCTTTCAGTATGAACATTTACTCCTTTTAGCTTTCCCTTTGCATTTCCAGCATATTTTACTTACAGAAAAATATCCCTTGAAAGCTTGATTTTCTCCAAGTGGGGTAAAGCGGAAAATTAAAACTCTACTGTTACACAGGGTGGTATGCACCTTACAAAAGGGCAATGCAACCCTGGCTCTGTCATAAATTCTTCTTTCAGTATTACCGTTTACTGTGTTTAGCTTTCTCTGTGCATTTCCAGCTTATTCTACATAGAGAAAAATACCCCTTGAAAACTTGATTTTGTCCAAAAGGGGTAATGCTAGGAAGATGAAACTCTACAGGCACACAGGGAAGTATGTTCCCTACAAAAGGGCACTGCAATATTGGCTCTGGCATACTTCCTTCAGTGTGACCATTTACTGGTTTTAGCTTTCCCTTTGCATTTCCAGCCATAAAGAAAAATACACTATTAAAACTTGATTTTCTCCAAGAGGGGTAAGGCTAGGAGGATGAAACTCTACAGGTACACAGGGCAGTATGAACCCTACAAAAGGGCACTGCAACCCTGGTTCTGGCATCTCTTCTTCTTTCGGTATGAGCCTTTACTCTTTTTAGCTTTCCCTATGCATTTTAGCCTACTCTACATAGAAAAAATACACCTTTAGAACTTGATTTTCTCCAAGAGGGCTAAAGCTAGGATGCTGACACTCTACAGGTAAGCAGGGTAGTATGCATCCTACAAAAGGCCTCTGCAATCCGGGCTCTGGCATAACTTATTGTTTCAATCTGACAGTTTTTTTATCATTCCCTTTGCATCTCCAGCCTATTCTACAAAGATTAATTATCTATAATATTGAGTTCTACCTATGTGACCATCTGCTCATCAGTCTATGTGGTCTGGGACCATGTCATACACAGAAGTAAAAGACTAAATACCAAGTTAAAATGGTATTTATCAGACCACTCAGGATCAATAGAACATTTTTAAATCCAGAAAATAAACCACAATCACAAAACAATTCAATTATAGTTGAAAAGGGTATCTTCGTTAGTAAATGAAACCATGTTACACAGATTTTTTTTCTTCTTCTTCTTCAGAATTTATTCTCAAAGCAGATAAGCACCATGTCTTAAAATCAGAACAGGAGCTTCTCCCTTTATAGCCTTTCTAATCCAGCATTGTTATAAGAGAGTACATTTCTACTGGTGATACTAGGAGAAACGTAGCCAATGAGAACAATGTCCAAGTGCAGCCAGAAATAGGACCTGCTGACCTATAGGATAGAGGCCTAGGTTGGTGGGATTGCCATAGGGGGCAATTTAAGTGTGCTTATTATATCATATTACTTAGGAAATGCAATTTTTATAATTAATATTGTAATTCATAACACTGCTGGATTATCTGGTGATGATGAGTCAAGCCCAAGTGTTGCAATTGTCATAATTCTACTTTCAGCGCCTTTTTGGAAAATGTCTTAGCAAAATTACATTCTTTTAAAAACATATTTATTTTTGTGAATTTTTAGCCATAAATCATGTGTAGCAAAACAACGGTACTTGATTAATATTATGCCACCAAAAACAATCAAATATTTTGCCCCAGCGTGTTCAATGCTGGGGCAGCGCTTTCACCATGGCTTCATCTAATCTGCCTCAGGGACTGTAAAACAACATATAATTAAAACTGCAGAGAATAATGATAATGCAGTAGGGGCTCTAATTCATGATTTATAAGAAAAATTGGGGGTGGAAGATTCGAGAGGTGGTCTGAGAGCCTTTGCTGGGAGAAAGGCCTGGGATTGGCATGGACAATCTGATAAACTGAACAAGAGAAGGAAAGGAAGCCAAAATATAGTTGGCATTTGAGTTGGCCAACCAATGTTTGGAGTTTTAAAAATAGACCAATGGGAGGGAGCTTTTGAGTATGCTGAGGTGTAAATAGTAGCAGCCTTCTGAGATGGTGTAATCCAGGGCACACGTGTGCGTGTTCGGCTATGTGGAGCCACTAAACATGTCATCACTCGCTTGTGTAGATGTTAGGACTAGCTGGGTTTAAAATCTGAGGTCATTCTGCTGTTGAATGAGCTGAACCAGAAACCCGAGCTGGTTGAGCATTTAAAAATTAGCCCAGGGACATGGCTCTAATTTTGTACAGCTATGTGATCTCTTGATTATAAAATTTGGCTAGCCAATGTACCTGAAATTGAAGAAATCACGATCTGCAATTTAGTTTTTAATAAACACAAAATATTCCCCAACCTGATCAATGCTCTGATGTTTCACTAGGTTTAAAAAAATGTGAAATGCAATAGCCTCAGCCTGGGGCCAGTCAAGAAACAATGTATGCCTCTTACTGTGTGTTCAAATATCCTCAAGTTTGGTGTTTTGGTGTAGTGTGTCTATTAGTGTCATAAACCAATTCTAAATGTTTCTTGGGCTAGGCAGGATTAAAATGAATTTCATATGAATTTAATAGTACACGAATATTATGTTTATTTGAACTGATTTACAACCCTAATAGACACAAAAAGGGGATTGCAATCCTAGCTTTAGCATAACTTCTTTGACTATGACAGTTTACATTTTTTTTCCCTTTGCATTTCCAGCCTATTCTACATAGAAAAAAACACCCCTTGAACACTTAATTTCCTCTAAGAGGTGTAAAGCTAGGAGGATGAAACTCTACAGGTACACAGGGTAGTCTGCACCCTACAAAAAGGAACTGCAAACCTGGCTCTGGCAGAATTCTTCTTTCAGTATGATTGTTTACTATTTTTAGCTTTCCTTATGCATTTTCAGCCTTTTCTACATATAGAAAAATACCCATTGAAAGCCTAATTTGCTCCAGAAGGGTAAAGCTAAGAAGCTAAAACTCTACAGGTACACAGGTTAGCATGCACCCTACAAAAGGGCACTGCAATCCTGGCTCTGGTATAATTATTCTTTCAGTATGACCTTTACTGTTTTTAGCTTTCCTTTGCATTTCCAGCCTATTCTACACAGAGAAAAATACTTCTTGAAAACTTGATTTCGTCCAAGATTGGTAAAGGTAGGAGGCTGAAACTCTGCAAGTACACATGGTAGTATGCTCCCTACAAAAGGGCACTGCAATCCTGCCTCTGGCATAACTTCTTTCAGTATGACCATTTACTGTTTTCAGCTTTCCCTATGCATTTTTAGCCTGTTCTACATATAAACAAATACCCATTGAAAACTTAATTTGCTCCAAGACAGGTAAAGCTAGGAGGCTGAAACTCTAAAGGTACACAGGGTAGTATGGACCCCAGAAATGGGCAATGCAATCCTGGTACTGGCATAACTTCTTTCAGCAGGACTGCTTACCGTTTTTTAGTGTTCCCTTTACACTTCCAGCCTATTCTAAATGGAGAAAAATACCCATTGAAAAGTTGATTTCCTTCAAGAGGAGTAAAAAGCTAGGAGGCTGAAACTGTACAGGTACACAGGGTAGTATGCACCCTACAAAAGGGCATGGCAATCCTTTCTCTGGCATAACTTCTTTCAGTAAGACAGTTTACTCTTTGTAATTTCCCCTGTGTGTTTCCAGCCTATGCTACAAAGAGAAAAATTTTTCCTTAATAACAGATTTTCTCCAACAAGGGTGAAACTAGGAGGCTGAAACTCTGCAGGTGCACAGGCTAATATGCACCCTACAAAGTGGCACTGTAATCCTGGCTCTGCCATAATTCTTCTTTCAGTACGACTGTTTACTGTTTTTAGCTTTCCCTTTGCAGTTCCAGCCTATTCTACATAGAAAAAAATACCCCTTGAAAATTTGACTTTCTGCAAGATGAGTAACGTTTGGAGGCTGAAACTCTACAGGAACACAGGCTAGTATGCACCCTACAAAAGGGCACTACAATCCTGGCTCTGGCATAACTTCTTTCAGTATGACCATTTCTGTTTTTAGCTTTCCCTCTGCAGTTCCAGGTTATTCTAAATATAGAAAAATATCCCTTGAAAACTTGATTTTCTCCAAGGATGGGAAAGCTAGGAGGTTGAAACTCTACAGGTACACACGGTAGTATGCACTCTAGAAATGGGCACTGCAATCCTGGCTTTGGCTAAACGCCTTATTTCAGTATGACCGTTTACTACTTTTAGCTTTCCCTATGCATGTTAAGACTGTTCTACAAAGAGAAAAATACTTCTTGACAACCCATTTTCAGCAAAGGCATGCTATGAAATGCTTTAAGAAATAGTAGATGTACCATATTAAAACTTTAAACAAGCCTTATGGAAATATGTACAAAAGTTAGGAAAATATAAACTATGTCAAGACACAACCCAGGTCCAAAAAATGAGAAATGCATTTACATAGAATAGCGAATGATTATGAGAGTAAATATTTGTGATACAGCTTGTGAGTACTCATAACAGTATGCAAACAGTTTGTAATAAATCATGAAATGCTTCAAGAGCACTTAATTACAATATACACAGGAAAGTTTGTAATGCACTTAGCTGAGAGTTTGCTTGAATGATTATAGGACATGATGGCAAGCAATCATAGAAATATGTACAAAGTACACAGATTTATCACAATCAAGTTAAAAGACATAGTCTAAGTAGAAATGAACGCAACCTTCAGAATTTTTGTTGATACTTGTTGCTAGACCCTTTCTTTATAACAAGAATAAAAAGATCCCCTCAACAAGGTTTCTTTTGTTTGCTTTTAAATGTGTCAGCAGTATTGTTCCATAATAGCTTCTGAATGGAGTTCATTCCAAATGACAGCAGCTAGCTTTTAATATGCCCTTTCACATACAGTTGCTTTGAAATTATGACTAACAAACACACAGGAGAGTTTTATTATGCTCATCTCTCCGTGTATAGTTTCATTTTCAGGTACACAATTTGTTCTCAGTGGTGGATGGTGTCCTAACTCAAAAACTGTAGATCTGTGGAGAAAATAAGGTTGCTCTTTCAGTTTCTGGTAAACAGCTGACTATGAGCTGGTAATGGCAGGTTAGTTAATCTGCAAGTTGAGCAAATCTACACAATTTATTTGCTGAGTTTTTTGTGTGATTTGCTTCTGCTAAAGTGGAATGTTATAAATGGAAGTCCATATTCAACTTTGAGGATCAGTACATTCCTCTCTAAGGAAAGATGGATTCTGGAAACCAGAACTTAAGGTATTTTATAACATAATTTTAGTGGGTAAATGGTGTTGTTAATGATAATATTAGTATGTCTTAAAAAACAAAGTGGGGGGGGGGTGGTCCAAGGTTATTCACAGATATGTCAACCCAGAGAGAGGTGGCAAGGCGTTGCCATTTATGTCAGTTACAAATATGCAGGTATTTTTCTGGCGCCTCTGTATAGTTCAAAAACACATGACAATGGACTTTACTAGTGATGAGAAGCCTGCTGTTGTAGGTCCAATTGCATATCATTGTGAAAATGCCTTGCCGTTTCTGATACGAGCAAAGCAAGTCTTTACTCAATTCTAAGATAAAGTGGTCATTAGCACGCATGATTATTTTAGGCTGAAAAATATTTGAGTTCAATACAGCAATGAAAAATGAAAATATCAATGCCTGAAGGACAGATAATTAGGAAACTCGTGTTTTAAAGACCTATTAGTTAGAAAGTCAATTATCTCAGTACACGTAAAATGTACTTTCCTGACAACAGATCTGGAATCATTTCATTGTTGGGTTACCAAACATATGGAAAAGAAGATTGAGATTTACAGCCTGCACCATCTTGCTAAGGTATGGAAGCCCTTACCTATATCCATGAGGTCAATACCCTCCCTCCAGTCCTTGTAAAAATTCTGAGAGACTTCCTAGCAAAAATCTTTCTCTGTTCTTGATTAACTCCAGGATAAACTCTGTCCCTAAATATGAACAAGTAATTATTCAAACATTTTCTTACTCCCACTTCCTCATGTACTTTCTTACTTCAATCCATTTCTTTCCACTTACTATCTAATATACCATAACCCTGTTTTCTTATCTCACTTCATACTGCATTTCCTGTATGAATTATACCAACTTACCTTTAATGTCTCTCAACATACTAAAATATCTCTATATATTAAATCACTGCCAGGTAAGTTCTATATTTTAACCACTACTTTTTTGGCCACATTTTAAAAGTGTTT